>NW_020949613.1:6680190-6841573 GCF_900497805.2 Vombatus ursinus | reverse complement strand
ATAGATAGATAGATAGATAGATAGATAGATAGATAGATAGATAGATAGATAGATAGATAGATAGATAGATAGGTAGACAGACAGATAATTGTATTTCAATATAATTGGTTTCCTTTGTAACCTATGTATTTTACTTTATGCATTCAGAAACATTCTGAAAAGGAGTTCATAGACTTCACTAGATTGACAAAGGAGCCCATGATACACACACACATACAAAAGGTTAAGGAATGCTAATCTAGTCTAACTTCCTTATTTTACAAAAGAGGAAACTGCAGCTCAGAGACAATAAGTGACTTTCCCAAAACGACACAGGGTAGTATCAGAGATGGGATTTGAACCCAAGGCCTCTGACTCCAGAATCAATATTCCTTCCTAGATAGTGGTCCAGGTCTCTCAGATTCCTCAGTTGAGGAAACTGAGGCCCAAAGAGGTTAAGCTACTTTCCCAAGGTCACACAAGTAGCAAGAAGAGACAGCATTTGAATTTGAGCCCTTTGACTTCAAACCCAGGACTCTTTCCACTATCCATGTTGCCTCTCTTGACTTTGAAAGTTAGATCCAGGTAGGTAGGGTGTCTGTTCTATCCTGAAAGCAGGATGCTGAGTTGCTACTGTATCCGTAGGAGTGACCACCCACATTCACACTGGGGAGTCTGAGTCCCCAGAGTACAGCTGCTATATCCCTTCAGGAGTCCAGGGGTAGCCCCAAGAGTTTGAGGGTGGTTTTTCTAGTGCTATAGATGAGCTCTTATTCCAATGTGTTCTCTCCTATAACAATTGTCATTTACAGTTAGTATCTCCTTTATATCACTGATACCCTCCAGTGATTAGTGGCCCAGTTTTTCACTTGATCCAGTAATATTAATTAGTTGTTATTTATGGATATTTATAAAGATGATATAGGGGGGAAAAAACAGAAGTACAAACATTTTCCCTAATACCCAAAGCAGCTACTACACAGCATTCATTTCCAGATGCGGTATAGTTGATGAACAGACTTGCTTCCTTAATCATAGGATCTGGTATTTCAGCTTCAGGGTCAGTCCACTCTTAGGCTAGGTCCAGGTAGCACCTCAGGGCTGTGCTGGTTAATTAGGTTTAGTTTTCTGCAAACACTGGCATGGACTCTAACTCTTGAACCTCACAAGGTTGCCAGCCAGTGTGTTAAATCTCTAATAATCCTTCACATAAGGCAGGAAAGAATAGACACAACAGGGATAGAAGTGACCAGAGATATGATCATGGCTTCATGTCATAGGCACAACTCTCAGAAACAGTAGGGCTATAGCAGGTTGTCTTCTTCATTGGGCACTAGGGAAGGAAAAGGGGTCAAGTTGTCCTCATGGAAGTCTTTTATATGCACCCCAGATCCACTTGACAACCACTCAAAAGTCAGTTTTTTCAACACATGGTTAGGGAACCAGGAACAATCATAGAATAACAGTGTATGCTCTGAAGTTGGATGTGGAGCCCTCATTCAAGGTCGTGTAATGACATATCATTATTTAATAAGTGTTCCTGCAAAGTTTGACACACAGGCAGAACAAACTTAGCATGGTCTGGGGATGGGGTTCCCAGTCTCCCATTACAATTACATTAATTTCTATTGACATCATCAGAGTTTGAATCATCTCTGCTGAAGGAACCAGGTTGGTAAGAGAGGGTGGAGCAACAGAGGACCAAAGGTACTCTGGCTCCATGGAATTGACATTTACATGTACAGCAACCAACCAATTGTTCAATATATATTGTGCAATTCAATGCTCCGGGCTCTGTGAAAGATCAGATACAAATACAATAACAATAACCTAAGGGGTTTTCAGCAAAGTAGAGAAACTTAATTAAATACATGGAAAGAAGTCTAAGAATACAGGGCAGGATACATTAAGTGCCACATAAATGGTACAAATGATTAATATTGTAACACTATAAGGCACAGAGAGATCCTTATGATTTGCAGCAGTCAGGAAAGTTATACTCATAATTTATACAGTGTTTCTTTTTTTGTTTTTTGTTTTTTTTAGGCAATTGGGGTTAAGTGACTTGCCCAGAGTTACACAGCTAGTAAGTGTCAAGTGTTTGGTCTGAGGCCAGATTTGAACTCAGGTCCTCCTGACTTCAGGGCCAGTGCTGTATCCACTGTGCCACCTAGCTGCCCCTATACAATGTTTTACAAAATTCTTCCCAATAATAATTTGAGATTGTTAGTGAAAGTATTATTATTCCTCATTTACATATGAGGAAGAAGAAAGGTCAAAGAAATGACTTGTCCACAGTCACACAGCTAGTATGTTGGGGCCAGGATTCAAACTCATGTTTCATAAATCTAAGACCTGAATTTGTGAGCCGAGTGAGTCTTGAACAATGGGTAGGATTTAGGCAGAGAAAGGAGGAGAAGATAGTCCTTTTCCTCTGCTCTGGAAGCCCAAAACACCATTTCCTATATGCTCTAAGTTTCTATTTATCACTGACTCTTTTCTCACCTCCAAAGCAGTCCTCTTCCAGCTTTTTAGGTTGTGAATAGCAATCCTCTTATGTTTAATTTCTTCCTACAAATAATTTGGAACACTGATAGCCCAAGACTCATATTCTGTTAGAGCTGAAAGAGACATTAAAACTCATCAAGTCACAGGATTATAGATCTAAAGATGGAAGGGGTCTTAGAGACTATTTGATCCAAACCCATTGGGAGACTGAGGCAAAAGGAGGTTAAGCGACCTGCCACACAGGTCATTAGAGGTCAGATTTGAATGCTGGTTCTCCAAATCTACGCAGTCCTCACTCTACTGCACCATTCTTCTCTCTAAACTTCTCTTTTTACAGATGAGAAAACTGAGGACCAGAGAGTTATTTCTCCAAGGTCACACAACAAATTAAAGACAGAAATAGGACTCATATTAATAACTCATAATTATATTATGCTTTAAGGTTTACAAAGTACTTTCCTCCCAACATCTCTATGAAGTAGATACTTCTAATATTTCTTCAGTCTATGATCTTATCCCCTCTAACACTGTGGATCACAACCTATCCTTGCCTTCTCATTTTTTCTGCTTCTTGTCCATGTCATCCCATAGATCCTCCAATGGGCTTCATCCAACATGCTGGGAGTCTTCTTCTTAATTTTTCATGAATACCAATGGAGCATAATGGCTGCCCAATGGCTCTCCTTCATACTTGCTACTTGTCTATCCTTCCTTTTTGAGTCAAATCTCTCTGATGGCACTCTTTACTCAGTTTCCCTTATTCAGTTGTTGCTTTATAAAGTATTACACCCTACTCAGTCCTGCCAAGTCTCTCCATTGTCCTTGGGACATGAAAATGCAGGGTGCCCCTACAAGTCTCAGTGAAGTTTTAGGCTTAAGACTGCATTGTGACTTTTGGGAGCACCCTATATAATTATTATGCTTTGAAAGATTTACCTGAAACCCAGTAAGAGATTGTCAAATGCTACCAGACAAAGAACTTGTACTCATCTCCTGGTTCTAAAATCAATGCTCTTTCCACCAAATCCCAGGGCCTCCTGCTGCTGGATATGGAGTTAGAGGCTTGAAGCTTGAATCCTACATTTGCTACTTGCTAACAGAAGGATCTTGGATAAGTCACTCTTAGGACCTCAGTTTCCTCATATGCAATATGAGAGGGAGAGGCCTACCCACTCAGCTCTGAATCAACCTATGGTACTCCTTAGAAAAAGAGTTATTGTATTTAAAAGGAATGAGAAAATCAGAGTAGCTTACCCAACCATACCGCCCAAAGTGCTGAAATGGAAGAGGGATGCAAACTGCTTATTCAGGAAGGCCACAAATAGTAAAGGCAACCTTTTTCTTATAAGGAATCCTATTTGACCTCTGGAAACTTGAAATTCATTTCTTTAATGGTCACAGAGGGAACTATATTGTAAAGTCCTAAACATTTCTAGAAGATTCTTCTCTGACCCCAAACTTCTGAGTACAGATAAACTATTTTGCTTTGAACAGACAAATTGAGAATTGTCATTCATTGTGAACAGGCTAGATCAACCCAGAACCTTGTGGAGACATGGCAGACATGTTTCTGCGTATTAATATACCAGAGAGATGGGCTGCATACATTGACCTTTCAAACTAATTTTTATTTTGTGAACAGAAGGTGACATCCATCCCCTCAAGAGCAAAAGCCGATAGTGGCTGCAAAACAAAATGTCCAACAATTGCAAATTTTTAAATGTGTTTGAGATGCGGAAAGTGAAAGAACACTAATAAAGAAGGCTGGTATCCTCAAGGCTAACAACAAACTAAAAGAAGGACTTGGAGGTCCCCAGGAATAATGTATTCACTGACAAATTTTATTTCAAAATGGCTGAGCAGTGGATCAGAATTAATGCCCTGTGTAACTCATGACTGTGCATTGAAATCCAGCAGGTTACCAAGACTTATGGGCCTTCCCCACAACCCAGTTGACTCTGGCACTCTTTATAGTATACCTGACTAACAGAATACAAATTTGATTTTCTGACCCTTGAGAAAAATACAAAGCAGTCACTTTGAGGCACTGCTCCAAGTTACAGCTGGGGTTCAGCTAAGTTTCCCGTCTAGAGTGTAAAACTTGCTGACTAAGGCTGTAAGAGTTGATTTATCATTACCTTTTAATGGTGTTTATCAGAATAAAATTGGTCTCTAGCTTCAACTTGGAATCTATCTGACTTTGTACAGTACCTGGCTTGGGATATTCATTCTGAATGTTATTGATACTAGCAAAAACTGACCTGTCTAATTAATGGGAAGCGTACAAGTATGAATACAGCATTGATAAAAGATTACTGGGCTGCAATTCACAATCATATCCCCTCTAGGCAGATGTATGCACACACACTCTTTTTCTCACATATATGTGTGTGCTTGTGTATATATGTATATGTATATATGTATGTATATGTATATATCTATATAACATCTATATACATGCACATACCAGACCATGTTGAAAATTTAAAACATGGGTAGAAGACACGATCATAGCACAAAGGATAATAGAATATAAAGGTGGAAAGGACCTTAGAGGTCATCTTGCCCAGCCCTTTCATTTTACAAATGGGAAAACTGAGGTGATTGACTTGGCATCAGGAAGACTCAGGTTTAGATTCTGCCTCAGACATGTACTAGCTTTTAGTGGACCACAGACTCAATGTGAGTGAGCAGTGTGATATGGCAGCCAGAAAAACTAATAGCACCACAGGCTTCATTGAGTGGCATAGCTTCCAAAAATAAAGAGGTCATAGTCTCACTCTGCTCCACCTTTGTCAGACCTTATCTAGAGTGCTGTGCTCAGTTCTAGGCACCATAGTTAATAAGATGTTGATAAAACAGAGATCATCTAGAGGAGGGCAACCAGGATAGCAAAAAGACCTTTAGTTCATTTCATAGGAGTATCACTTAAAGGAATTAGGTATGGTTACCTCAGAAAAGAAAAGTCTAAGGGGGTATATTATTTTTAGAATGAACTTTTATTTATATCTTTTGCTCTTTACAATATCTCTACATTTCTCGAAATTTCTTTCTCCCCTTCTACTCCCAGAAAACCATCCCTTATAACAAAGATTAAACAAGTAGGGGCAGGGGAAGTTGGGGGGGGGGTGGAGGAAGAGCACACCAAAACTAACATATCAACATTCTGACATTGTATGCAGTGTTCCAAAAGGAACCAAGGAAGTAGGGAGAGGTGCTTTTTCATTTCTTTACTTTGGTTGTGAAATTCTCACAGTCCTCAGTTTAATTATTTTATTGTTGTTCTTTCCATTTATATCACTGTAGTAATCATGTATATATTTTCCCCTAGTTTTAACTGCATTACTTGCATTACCTCCCTCTGTCTCTGTCCTTCTCTGTCTCTCTATCCCTGTCTCTCTCTGTCACTGTCTCTTCTGTTTCTGTCTCTCCTTTATCTCTGCCTTTCTAGGCCTGTCTATCTCACCCTGTCTTCTCTGTCTGTCTGACTAAGATTACTTTATATATTTACTGAGATTACCTTATATATTTACTTTTAGGTTTGTATGTTCTATCTACTCCCCAAAGTTCCCTGTAGGCAGGGACTGGTATATTTCTGAACTATACTCCCAACCTGTCCCAGTGCCTTTTGTATCAAAGTAAGTATTTAATAAAGGTTGAATTGGATTGGATTTTCAGAGCCTGGTAGCAGGGGAGCAATACAAAATAAGAATGTTTTTAGTTCTCCTTAAGCATACAAATAAAGCAAATGAACATTCCTCAGCCACCCTAAAAAATGCAATGACTTAATTAAGGGATACCTGAGCCTCTATTTTGTAGTTCTTGATGGGGACTGCTGGTGGTAATCCTTGGATAAATAAAAACCCAAGTTGAAGTCAGTCGCATAATCCTAGAATTTCAGAACTGGGAAGAATCTATGGAGATCACAGAGTGATCTTACCTGTTGTTGTTCATTCAGTCATGTCCACCACTGTCCCCGTGGAAGCCTGTGGTGCTTTTAGTTTTTCTGGCTGCCACATTACACTGTTCGCTCACACCAGGCCCTTCTGTCTTCTACTATCTCTTGAAGTCTGTCCAAGCTCATTTTCGTTGCTTCCATGACACTATCTATCCATCCCATCTTCTGCTGTCCCCTTCTCCTTTTGTCTTCAATATTTCTCAATGTCAGAGTCTTTTCCAATAAGTCACATTTTCTCATTATGCCTACAGGAGGAAGAAATAAAATTAATACATTGAACATATTTAATACTTCTCCTGGGTTATTTTCAAATCATTTTTCAGGTTAAATTTTGGGGCCAGAGAATTGATTTTGATTCCCTTTGTACCAATAGGATTGAACATCAAGATTTTCTGGTTGAAATGAAGTACTCCAGGCCTCCATTCAGAGACAAATGGAACGAGGGAAAGAATACTGACTGGAGTCATAGGATCTGGCTTTAAATTCTGCCTGTTGCTGATACCTACTACTTAAGTGTACTTGGGCAATTGTTTAACATTGTTGGGCCTGAGTTTCCTTAACTATAAAATGAGGCAGTTAGACTAGGTGGTCCCTTCTAGTTCTAGATCTGGTGGTATAGTGGTTAGAGTGCTGGGCCTAGAGTCAGCAAGACCTGAGTTCAAATCCAGCCTGAGCAAGTCACTTAACCCTGTTTGTCTCAGTTTCTATATACATAAAATGAGCTGGGGAAGGAAATGGCAAATCACTCCAGTATCTTTGCCAAGAAAACCCCAAAAGGGGACACAAAGAGTTGGACATGACTGAAACAACTGAACAACAACAATAACCTTCTACCTCATATGTCATGTACTAGTTTGCTGTAATCTTAATAGCTTGGCTTTTAGGAACCCCACGTGGTACATAATACAAATCGGAGAGGGAGCTTGACGTAGCAGATAGTTTGCTGAACTTGGGAGTCAGGAAGACCTGGGTTCCCACCCTCATATAGGGCTAGTCACTTAACTTCTAGGTTTCTCCTACATAAAAAGAACAATTTGAACTAAATGGCCTCCAAGATCTCTTCCAGTTCTAAAGCTATGTTCCTAATATTATCTCTACTTTCTAGATGTAGGAAACAGACACAGAGCACAGAAGTGACTTACCCAAGGTCACACAGTCAGCAAGTGCTATAGCTGGGTCTGATTTGAAGTCTGCTGCTTCCTTCCACGGTGAGCTACTCGTCTTATTCCTCTAATGAATAATTTGTGCTTGGATAGTCACAGAGACATAGTTAATTAGGCATAAACTTGTAGATTAGCTACTAGAATGATTCTCTATACATAAGGTGGCTTTTCCCCCAAGGAACTAAACAACACTGTCCTACTATTATCTTCTGGTACCATACAACTTCCCTGAGCATATCTGTATGTACCTCTGCAAAAGTAAGTACAATTCATTGCTTAGAAACTGTGATCACGTTTCTAGTTAACTGTTGCTGCATAGGGTTTCTGAAGTGTGTGTATGGGTGCCTGGTGCCAACCCACTTGATTCGAAACCAAATGCAGCATTTCTCTATTTTGGGACACCACTTGCTATCAAAGTGCCAGATACTATTGTCTTCATTTTATAGAATGGAAACCCACAGGAAAAATGGCCTAATTGATTTCTCAAGGTCACAGAGCAATTTGGGAGACCCAGGGCTAGGGCTCCAATTAAAACTTGTCTCAAGGACTGTACCCACTCAATTCCACCTCTTACATGTGATAATAATTCAAAAGCCAAGGGGTGAGGGGGGACAAGGATAGTGTAATCCTGAGAGAGAAAGACAGTTTTGAAATACTCAGAGTAAGTGATAACACCTTGGCTTTCTAAACCACCCCCCTCTCTGAACCCCACATGTCTTGGGATTTAACAATGCTCTCCAAAAGTAAAATTAATTAAGGCTATCCTTGTAAAGTAGGCAGCATTATTATTCTCATTTCTCACACTGACAAAACAAGGTAGAGAAAGGTTTTCCATTCCCTGCCCAAGGTCAATAGCAGAGGCAAAGCCAGAAACAGAACTCAGCTCTGCGCTCTTTATTATTAGACAGCTCTGTACTTTAAAAATAAAGCTGAGGTTTCTTACCTAAAACCAGAGTAAATTCCATTTTCAGAAGGAGAATCAGAATGAAAATCAGGATCTCTCTCTCTCTCTCTCTCACTCTCTCTCTCAGTATCATGTCTCTCCCACTGAGCTCCTTCTGACCTTCTCACGTTAACATGTTGTTTGCCTGATTACTAACTCAATAGATTAATATAGCACATTCCAAACTATGTTAGCTTTACCAGGACTACCTGAAAGAGTAAGTCTCATAAATAAATCTGACCTACCCTTTAATACATGGGAGAGGGGAGGAGGAAGAGGATAACCTTTGAAGGATGATAACCAGGGAGAGAAAATGAAGGAGCTAAAAATGAAAAAAGAAAAAGTGAATAAAAAAGACAAGCATCTGAGCCATATATAGCCCAGAGTAAAATTCAACAGGCAAAATAAAGTGACTGGATATTCAGTAATGTACTGTGAATACAATGTGGAGATTATTGATATCAAAGTATTTCAGAATATATAAAAATGCTACAAAAATTCCCATTAATTTTGTTTATGTCTTTGTTGTTGTTTTTTACATTACATTAAATTCCTTATATTACCCATATATCCTAAAGAACTCTCCATCACGATGAAGAAAAACAGTTAAATAAAACCAGTAAATATAATGATGACATGTTGCATATGCACATTTGGCACCCTCACTTATGCTCTTTGGTCCCTCACTTATCTATAGAGAGGAGGAAGATGGATTTTAACATCTGTCCTCTGGAATTAATACTGGCCTCCAATGATATTTAGTATGAGGAAATTTTATAAGGTAGACAAATGTGTGAATATTTATAAGATGCTGAATTATTTAATATTGTAAATAGAATAAAGAAATCTAAAATATTGTTTTTGGTTGAATGATGCTGCTGCTCACTTTTTAAAAAATACACAGAGGAACACTGTATTGAGAAATAGCTATTGGGAGAGGAGGATTCAAATGATAATGAAATCAGTTCTCAGGGGACAATTCATTTCTGATAGTAAGACATGTACTTAGATTTGGGAGTCCAAGAATGTACAGAAATATATTTAAGAAGCAATAGTCTGTAAATTATATATACATACTAGGGTAGGTATAATTTGATATCACTGAGCCATGTAAGCCATGGTCAAGAAAGAAAAATGGCTGAGAATTTTAAAGGCTAAGCTTTAATTTTTGCCAAAAATTCAAGTAAAATTAAGCAAGATGATGAATAATGCTATTGAGCTTTGCAAATATTAATGATGACCTGCCAAATTAAGTTCAGTCAGAATTGAGGCTACCAGTGGTACATGAAGATTATCAGGGTCTTTAGCACAGAGTAGACACTTACTAAATGTTTATTGAATTGAATTGAATTTCTGAGTTTGACCACAAAGAGCTGGAAAATTGGATCAAGAAAAAATTAGGTATTCATTCAAAGGCTAAACTATGCTTTTATGTAAGAACCTGCCAAACAAGATATTGTGGCTTTATAAGCCATTAAATGCTAACTAAACATGAAATATCATCAGTTATCATCATATTTAATCATCAACATCACCATTACCACCATCCTCCTCCTCCTTCTCATTATCATCATCATCATTAAGTTAGCAATCTTGGGAAGGTCAATTAACACCAGAACCCTTTGAGATGCCTATATTTAAAAGGCATAATCTAAGTGAATACCCAGGATTGAAGACAGGGAAAGAATGGTCAGATAGTTAGGAAGAGAACCAGGAGAGAATGAATGATTTCCTGAGAATCTAGAGAGAAAAGAGTATCAAGGACGAGAGAGTGAGCCACAGTATCAAATGCTGCAAAGAGGTCAAAGAGAATGAAGATTGAGGAAAAAATGGCCACTGGATTTAGCAACTAAGGGATCATTGGTAACTTGGGAGAAAATGATTTTAGAGGAATGATACCGTCAGAAGCTGACTTGTAAGAGGTTGTGAGGGGAGTGATAGAAGAAAAAAAAATGGAAGCACCTATTGTAAACAGTCTTTCCAAGGCTTTTAATCAAAAAGGACAGAAGAGATATAGGTCAACAGTTAACAGAGATGGAAAGATCAAGTGAGAGTATTTTTCAGGATGGGGGAGACATGAGCATGTTGGTAGGCAGTAGGGAATGAGCCAGTAGACAACCAGTAGGAGTAAGTTTTGATAAGGAATAAGCCCATCTCATCATGTGAGACAAGAATGAAGGAAGAAATTGCAGCAAAAAGCACATGAATGATCAGAGATGAGGAAGAATGGGAAGAGGGAACTTTGGGTGAATGGCCTAATTTTTTTCTGTAAAATATGAGGCAAAGTTCTCAGCTGAGAGGAGAGGGAAGGGAGATTTGAAGAAAGAGGAAGTGGTTTAGAAGAGTCACTGTGGAGAGTGGGAGAGTGAGCTGATAAGGAAGTTATAGGATTGCTTAGCAGCAGTGAGGGCCCAGTTGAGATTATGTAACATAAATTTGAAGTGGATTAAGTCAGAATAGTTGTGTGATTTTGTCCACCTTTATTTAGCAACATGTGTCTAATATCAGTTAGAGCAGAACTCTACCGGCTGAGGGCAAAGACTTTCATTTTTTAAATCTTTATATCGCCATCACCTGTGAATGATGTAGTACCTAGTAAATACCTCATAAATGCTTATTGATTGTACTGTTGTTTTTTTTACATGGATATGTCTAGTTTGCCCAACTAAATCATAAATTCATTGAGGGAAGAAGTCAAATTATCTACTTCTTTAACACCCTACAGTACATAGCACAGTGCTCGGTATAAAATAGACGTTGAATACTTGTTGAATGACTAAAGCTTAGCATTAACCACAGTCAGTCTCACTCAAGAGAGAATGCTCCTCCTACTCTTCCCCAGTAGCAATCTGGATATCTTACTATTCTTCATTCACCATCAGTATCTACTGAATTAAATTGTGTTTCCCCATCATCAAATAGTGAAGGCTTTATGAAAATCTTTGTCAGTTTGTGAGCTTCCTTGGTTCTGTCAGCATGTAACATTCTTGGGTACATAACCTCTTCTGTCAGCTTCATCATCAGTCCCTCAGTATTGTACTGACTCTGCAAAGTGCCTCATAATCATTTACATATGTGCTTTGACAAGATGGCATTAGCATAAAGCAACTCCACTGTGACTTTCTCAAGGACTTATCAAGTGGTTCCCAGCCTGTGGAATCTGATGTGTCTCCACAGGTCTAAATGTATTCTAACTCAAGTTTCTAGATCCTTTGTTTTGTTTTGAAGCATAGTGTAAAACAGAACTGCTACTGTTTCATCCCTTTCAGGAATGAGTAATAGGTAGAATGGGAAACCTGCCATTCTATCATGAAGTATCTTGGTGAACTTTTCCAGTATCACTCGGAAGGTGAGAAACTCAGGTAAACTTTTACCACCTAATTAAAACAGAAAATACATTTTTTACTTATACTTTAAATATTTGAATTTTCTATTAATATTTGAAGGATCTATCATAACATAAAAGAAAGATGGGTCTGTTTTGTATCTTCCAAGAGGGCATAAGTAAGGTCAAAGGGTGGATATTACAGGGAAGATTTCATTTCAGTTTTAGAATGCCACAACCAGAGCTGTATAATCATATCCTACTCTCTAGCCATCTTCTCAGAGGAAACAAAGATATCCTGGAGCATTCAACACCTATTTCAGGTAGGTCATGCTTCATTTTACTCCCTGTTTCCAGGTAATCTTTACAGTTGCCTTGCTATGGTCATCTCCTAACCCATTCCAACCCTCATCTCCACACATTCTGCTTTCAAGTTCTGGAGCCATAATCAAGTCAATTTGACCTTTATTCTAGGAAAGGGTGTGTCATTCTATTCCTGTAAAATAACATCCCTATAATTTCTCAAACCAAAATAACTCTTCCTCTATTAGAATATAATCTCCTTGAGAGGAAATATTGTCTTGGATTTTTTTTATTTATACCCAAGTAAGGTTTATAAATGCTTCTTTATTCACTCATCATGGAATAGGTTGCCTTAATAGGTACTGAGCTCCACATCACTGGAGGTATTTAAAAGAGTCTATTATTTTTCAAAGATGATGAGATACATTCTTGTATTGGGTGAAGTGTTGGACTAGATAACATTTAAGATTCTCTGATACTATAGTAAAATTGTTTTAGCAGAAGCATGGTACAATAGAAAGAGGTCTACATTTAGAATCTGAGAAACTGAGTTTTACATCTTAGTCCTGATCTTTACAATCTGTCTGATCTTGGACAAGACATTTCATTCCTTTGAGTCACATTTTCTTCATCTCTAAAATGAGGGCGTTGGACTATATGAATTCTAAGGTCATGTCCAGCTCCTAAATCTTTAATCCTATGAACATATTGACTAAAGTATCTGAAAACTAGGGATACTAGTAGCCAACAAGTCAATAAACATTTATTAAGCGCTTATGATGTACCAGGAACTAAGGATACAAAGAAGAATACAAACCATCCCTGTCCTCCAGGAACTCATGCTCTAATGGGGAAGACAGTATACAAATAACTATATACAATTGAGATATGCAAATGATAAATTGGAGGTAATCTCAGAGGAGAGGTGTTAGCATTAAAATATACTAGGAATAGCTTCTTGTAAAAGGTGGGATTTTAGGGGAGAGAAGACTCTTATTTATGACCTTCAAAACCAAATTACAGGAAATACCACATTCGATGAGATAGTCTAATAAGAATTTGTTATCTAGACACAGCAAAACATTCTGGTAAATTTAGAATTCTTATTTGGAAGGTCTATGGGTGAAATATTTCTATTAAATATAAAAGTGGGCAGGGGTTTGGCATACTGCATAGAGTTCTGATCTTGGAGTCAGAATGACTAGGTGGTACAGTCAATAGAACACCAGACCTGAAGTCTGAAAGACCTGAGTTTGAATCCTGCCTCAGATGCTTACTAGCTGCATGATCCTAGGCAAGTCACTTAACCTCTGACTATGTCTATTCAGTCACCTGTATAATTAGGGGGTTGGACTCAACAGTCTCTTATATCTAAGTATCTTCAAGTTCAACCATAAAATGAGGATAATAAGAACGCTAACCTCAAAGGTAACATTTGTAAAGATAAAATAAGATTATATTCATAAAGTGCTTTACAGACTTTAAGTACTAGATGTTATTACCAGCTGTGTGACCCTGGACAAACCACTACCTCAGTGTCCCAGACAACTGAGGCTATAACCAGCAGAGAAGGCACCCATCTGCACTGGTAGAGAGAGTTTCCTCATAAGGAATTCCCTATATCAGTGAAATCATAGGTCCAGACTTCCCTCCCACACCCCAAAATATTACTGAGTGAGTAAATGAATGAATTTGTTTCATGAATGCCATATTGATGAATGCCATATTGAAATAATACTATGTTAATGACCATCTGATCAACCCCTTATATTTCAGGAACGGCAAGTGAAGCTTGGGGAGGGGAAATCGTTATCAGGTTTCCAAATATCATATAAGTGGATAACTTAAGCAAGTTCCTTCGAGTAGCCAAAGGTCCTGAAATATGCTTGAGGGGTTCAATATTTATGTCAATTCTGCATACAAAGCAAAGGAAGAAAAATGAGGGTGGAAATGTGGATGCGCAACAGTCCCTCACAAAATTTAGTATCAGGGTTCACATAACTGGAAATAGTGTGTTGATTTATTCCCATTAAACCTCAGTGACCTCAGGGTTTTATTTTGTTATTCAAAGGCAGATACCACCCAAATAGTTCCTGAAAAGGGTCAATGCTCTGGGACAGGCACGCAGAAGGAAATATTTTTTGTTCTTTTTCCATCTTCCCCAAACAATTCTCCTGCAAGTTACTGAAATAAACCTGGAGTCTTCTGTGTTTTCTCATACTTTGTGTCCTAGGGTGTTCTCAATGTTTGTACCACATTCATCTTTTTTAAATGGGAGGCTTCAGGGGTAAGCAATGACATGTTGGCTTTTTGTCCCTGTAACTCATTCTATTTCTTGCAAAATCACATAAGAAAGAGATGGAGGGGTCCTAATAGGTAATACAGGCAATACTCATAAGTAGACAAAAAGCAATTGTGCCACTCTTAGCTTCCTGAACACTCAGAGAAAGTACATCAGCCCCTCCTCCTGGCTCAAAAAAGCAAAGATTGTAGAAAAGGGAAACTCGGGGACAACACAAAGTCAGATTCATTTTTTATTTTATTTTTAATTTATGGAATAAAATAAGCATTTCCATAACATAGTACAATAAAAAAGATGACTGTACATGAAACTGCAAATCTGCTATGCACAACTTGCTATTCCTTTCAAATACACAAGATTATTATGTAAATTTCTTTTTTTCTTCCCTCTTCCCCTCCCCCCCACCCTAGATGGCTACCATTAGACACAAATAGGTATGTATATGTAAAATTATTCCATACATACTTCTATGTATCAGTTCTTTCTCTGGATGCAGATAGCATCTTTCTTCACATGTCCTTTATAGTTAATTTGCATATTTATGATAGACAAAATAACTTACTTGCTCAAAGTCGTTCTTAAAACAATATTGCTGTTACTGTATACAGTGTTCTCTTGGTTCTGCTCATTTCACTCTTCATTATATCGTGCAAGTCTTTCCATGTTGATCTAAAATCTTTGAGCTCATCATTTCTTATAGCATGGTAGTATTCCATCACAATCACATACGACAACTTGTTCAGCCATTCCCCAATTGATGGGCTTTTTATTTTTTAAAGACTGTTAGGTTATTTTTGCTGATGTAAATACCATGTGTGCAAAACATCCCAAGGAAGCTTGTCAAGCAGGTATCCAAATGTTGTCCTTTATATATTAATATGATGACAATAATAACAAGAATTTCTATAGAAGTTGAAAGTTTGCAAAATGCTATATATGTTGTTTCATTTGATCTTTGAAACAATCATGTGAGATACAAGCCTCTTATCATCTTAATTTTATAGATGAGGAAACGAAGGCTGAGAGGTTAAGTGACTTAACCAAAGCCACACACCTAAGTGCCTGAGGCAGAATTTGAATTTGGGTTTTCCTAATTCCATGTCCAACACTCTCCATTGCATCACCTAGATGCTACCATGGAATCTTAGAATTAGAGATGAAATCAATAATAATAATAATAACTAGCATTTATATAGTGCTTAAAAGTTTGCAAAGCACTTTACATATATTGTCTCATTTGAACTTTACAACAACACTGTGAAGCAGGTGCTATTATTATCCCCATTTTACAAATGAGGAAACTGAGGTTGAGAGACTTGTCCAATCTCTTGCCCAGGGTCATAGCTAGTAAGTGTTTGAGACAGGATTCCAACTCAAGTTTTCCTAACTCTAAGTCCTAAGCTCCATCCACTGTACCACCCAAGTGCAAAAGTGGTCCAACCCTATCCTCTCCCTCTACTTCTGTTAGTGACTAATCTTGGTAGAGGCTGGGCTTTGAGTATTTTGTTGAGGTTTCACCCTGCACCCATACCCTACTCCCATAGGTGACGAAACATCTTGCTCTCCGTGTTCCTGCTGACTAATGACAGTGTTTACAAAAAGACAACCCAGAAAGAAGTGGATAGTCTGGGACACAAAGCAAACTAGGACAATAGAGCCCACTAAGGAAAAGAGTGAGTGAAAAAAAAAAGGGAAAGAACACTGGCTATGGAGCAAAAGGATCCTAGCTTGGATACTTATTACTTACGTGAACTGTGAGCCTCATTTTCCTCTTCCATAAATGAGGGGTTGGACAAGATGACATATGAGACCCTTATGCAATGCTCAGTATGCTATATTGTGCTATAGAACTCAGGTTGTCATAATAATATGCCATACTCATAAATGCAATATACTTCATTTTAGGTTAACAAGAAGTCAAATTGACATCACACCTTTCCTCTTAAGAGCTCAAAGATTAGTTCTGGAATATGTACACCATGGGACAAAGTGTAAAGTTTATCCTACTTTCTTAAATAAGAAGTCTGGGCTAGTTAGATATGCACAGGGTGGGAGGTCAGAAATTCTAGATGAGTCACCAGAATGTGTGACTTTGAGCAGGTGATTTGACTTCTTGATGTTTCATGGAAATGATCACTATTTTTACCTACTCCCCAAAACACCATAAGGACAAATTAGGTAATATCCTAGAATAACACCTCACATTCATACAAAATGCTTTCCCTAGAACATTAGACTTGGGAGGGATTTCTTACCTAACCTAACTTCTGTATTTTATAGATAAAAAAAATTAAGTTCTCTAAAGAACAAGTGACTTGTCCAAGGTCACACAGATGGTTAGTGGCAGAATTTGGGCTTGAACCAGGTCTTCTGATCCCCAGCCTGGTTTCATTACACCACACATACAGGGATTCACTTTATTGGGTTGAGTCATTTGATCTCAGTGACCTTCAGTGACCTAGATGACATGTAAAGTACCTCCCAACTCTAAAACCCCATGATCTAGGATATGTTCCAAGCATGTAAGAATTCAAAGAATTGTTATAATTTGTTTAGTTATCTTTGTGTACAAAGATACCAGAGTGTTTTGCCATTTTCTTCTCCAGCTCATTTTACACATGAGGAAACTGAGGCAAATCAGGTTAAGTGACTTGCCCAAGGCCACACAGCTGGCAAGTGTCTGAGGCTAGATTTGAACTCAAATCTTCCTGATTCCAGGCCTCACACTCTATTCACTGAGCCACCTAGCTGCCAATCATTAAAAGAGTGTCAAGAGGTTAACAACAAGGATATGGAGGAAACTGCCAAAGAGGAGGGAAAGAATGTGACTTACAAATCTTCAATAAAGGTGCGTCAGAGGGACTTTGAGAAAAGTGACCAAGATGAAAATATTACAGAAGTAAAGAATGGAGCCAAGGCTAAAGCAGAGCTCTTCTAACTTGGGTGCTTAATATATGGGGCTTTTTTTCCCCCTTCTATATAGTCATTTTCCATACAGAATGTTAGAGGTAGAAGGAATCTTAAAGATAAAATGAGAAATTTGAAGGACTCCTGACTGTTCCACAAACAAGACACTCCATCTCTCAGGTTTGACTATACCCCAGCCTTGGGATGCTCTCTCTACTCTGCTCTGACTACTGACCTCCCTGGTTTCCGTTTAGTCCCAACTAAAATCCCACCTTCTTACAGGAAGTCTTCCTCAACCCCTCTTAATTCCAATGCCTTCTTTCTGTTAGTTTATATTTATCCTGTATATAGCCTGCTTTGTATATTTTTGTTTACACATTATTTCCCTCATTAGATTGTAAACTCTTTCAGGGCAGGGAATACTTTTTACCTTCTTTGTACGTCCAGTACTTGGCACATTGCCTGGCACATGGTAGGCACTTAATAACTGTTTATTGACTGGCATTATACCAGTTGAAAATTATATCTCATATTCTCACTTTCTTACCCTATTAGGGTAAATAATCTAAGTGATGTTATTCTTGCAGCAATTTCATTTTGAGAGAGATAATAGATAAGAAAGATTGTATTTTTAAATATTTTCTGAGCACCCCGTTATCTAGGAAGCCAATAGCCCAGACAGCTAGTGGTACAAAATCATAGACCATAGCCTCTCATTATTTACCTTCATTCACTCTACAATCTGGCAATGATGGGTATATATCTATATATCTATATATATCTATATACACACACACATATATATGTGTTACAATATGTAATGTGTTATAAACATGCTAACACATTGTTGTGTAACAAGCATACGCCAACACACAACACTTAACCTTGTGTTCATATGTGTTAAAATATGTAATTATGTTATGTTATATGAATGTGCGCTAACACACATAACATACAACACACGTAACAAACCCATTAGAATATAAGCTTCTTGAGGGCAGGGACCATTTTTGTTTTTCTTTGTGTCCCTAGCATTTAGCACAGTGCCTGGCACATAGGAAGTACCCTATAAATGGTTTCTTGTTGATCCATTATCATGGGCACGTGAAAATGTACACGTTATATTATATTATAATACAATAATATAATATTGTATTATTATATTGTTATTATCATATACATGTCAACATATATGGATCACCATGTATAATGTCAAAACAGTATATTACTTTATGTCCATAACACAACACATATATAACATTCTGTTGTGTATTATTATACATTATAACATATGTACATTTTCACATACCTATGAAATCAATCAGTAACCATTTATTAAGTACTTCCTATGTGCCAAGCACCAAGCTAAGTGCTAGGAACACAAAGAAAAAACAAAAATGGTCCCTGCCCTCAAGAAGTTTACATTCTAATAGGAGGGACAACATATATAAATCAGTTAAAAAAAAAATACAGAGCAGAAGAACGGTGGCTTTAGATGGGAAGGCACTACCAGCTGTAAAGACTAGGAAAGTCTCATGGAGAAAGTGGTACTTGAGCTCAGTCTTAAAAGAAAGTTTGGGTTTCCAAGAGTCAGAGCATCAAAGGAAGTGAATTGTGGGAATAATCCAGGTTTGGGGTTTGGCTAGATGTGAGTGGCAATAGGACAAGGGGGCAAGGGATTCAAAAGTAGAGGATAATGCAGAAATGAACTGGGTTCAAGATTGGGAAGGGAGGAGAAGTAGTGAGATTAGTGTTAAAAGCCCTAGGATATTACTAAGAGATGGGGGAACTAGCAGTCATAAGGAAGATGAAGAATAGGTTTAGGAGTTGGGCATAAGGAGAGATGAAATGGAAGTGGAACTCTTGTGTGTGATGGCCAGGTCAAGGGTGTGACAATCTGTATGTATAACTGAGATGGAGTGGAGCAGTAGGTCAAGGGAGTTGAATAGATTGAGGAATTGGAGTATTTGTGAAATTAGGACATTTGCGAAATATCAACACATATGTTGAAGTCCCCTATGATGACGGCAGGAGTTGTGGTGGGGAGAAAGACGGGAGCCAAGCACTACATCTATTGATAAAGGAGGAAGATTGTCCTGGGTGTCAGTAGGTAACAGATAACAGAATTTGGATTGGGCAATAAATTTGGATGGCATAAACCTCAAAAGAGGCAAGGTTGCCGAGTGATGGCAGTAGGGGGAGTCTGGAAGAGACTACGAGGAGCAGACAGTATTTCATCTCCTGGCTCTGCTTCAGACTCTGGACTTTGACATTCTGCATAGTCTGCCCTTGTACCTTGCAACTTCCCTCAGACCCTGCATCCTCCTTTTCCCATTGGTGTATTCCTCCTGAAACTTCGATTTTGAGGAAGAGCCATTTTAAGCCATCCTTCATTCCTCTACTGACTCTGCTTCTGACTCTCAAGATTTCACCACCCTCCCTCCCTACTTTTCAGATCCCTTTTATGTGTTGTCCCCCTCCATAAGAATGTAAGCTTCTTGAGGGCAGGGACTTTCTTTCCTGCTTGTATTTGTATCCCCAGCACTTGACACAGTGCCTGGCATCCAGTAAGTGCTTAATAAATACTTGTTGATTTGACTCCCCCACCTCTTCCAACTGAGGGGAGAGGGGAGAGGGGAGAGGGAAGAGGGAAGAGGAAGGAGTATTCTCCTTCTGATTTACTAGATCTACTAGAAAGGGTATAGATAGGGATGCAATGTCATCTGGAAGCTGACGCCAGGCCACAGTGAGGGTCCAAAGAAGGAAAGAGGAAGAAAGGAAGTGATGTAAGATGAGAGGAATTCTGCTCATCATGGAGTAGGGCAAAGTACAGCCGGAGAGCAGGGCAGATCTGGAGTGGGACATTAGGGGCAGGAGGAGGGGTTGAGGTGAGTGGTAGGGAACAAACAGATGAGGTTATAGATGAGGGTGTGTTTTTTCGGCAGCTAGGAATTCAATACCACAAAGATAGACAGACTAGGAGGGGGTAGGAAAATGTAAATAATTGGGGAGGGAGTCCAGGCGCAGTAGCAGTGAGGTGCTCTGATAAAGGCAGATGATTAAAAGGTTCAAGGTTAACCCTCTAGATTTCAGCACTGCCCAACTTACCCCCTTGCTTTGTCCTTGGAGGCATTCAAGAATCCTGCATGAAGGCAGGTATAAGCAGGGAAGTGCTTCCATCTAGGAAGCTGCAGTGTCCCAGGCACAGTCTGGGGACAGCGTGGCAGGGCTGTGGCTCTTGGCCCAGCAAAGTAGGAGGGTGTGCGTCTCGTCCAGAAGTCTAGCAAGGAGACAGGAGATTATTTACCTAGCTGATCCCACCTTGCATTGCTAGCCAGGAGAAAGGCCTGGCCAAGTTGTGTTCTCCAACCACTTCTAAAATCTATTCATTTGGAAGGTACTTAGCTCGAGCCCTGCTTCATCAACAGTGAGCAGGTCTGGTTCTGTTGTGCCTTTTACAGGTCCTCTATTAGAAGGTAAACTCCTTGAAGGCAGGGACTATTGTGCTTCTTGGTATTTTTACTGACTAGCCCAGTGCTTCCTCAAACATGTTAACATGCAATTGTTTGATTTCTACCTCATGGTTCTTAGGATCATAGGATTTGGATTTGAAAGAGACCTAAGAAATCATCCTGTCCAGCTCCTTCATTTATTTTCCAGTTTGGCCAGTAACTAGAGACTTTTCTCTACCTACCATCGTATAGTGTTGCTGATTTCTTTTTGGACGGTGATCTCTAACTGATGATGTTCAATCTTTTTCAGTAATGTCTGACTCTTGGTGACCCCATTTTAGGTTTTCTTGGCAAAGACACGGGAGTGGTTTGCCATTTCCTTTTCTAGATCATTTTGCAGATGAGGGAAACAGAGTTAAGTGACTTGCTCAGGGTCACACAACTATTAAGTGTCTGAGGCCACATCTGAACTCAGGTCTTCCTGGCCTTACCATCTAGCTGCCTTAATCTCTACATCTAGCACCTGCTCATTAAAAGGGCCACTAGTAGAGCAGGCTTTCTCTCTTGCAAGTATTAACAGACTTAACTTCTCTCCGAGGCAATTTAGTTTTATCATGTCCATACATATCAAAAAGCTAAGGTAATAAACAGGGAATATTAAGATTACTGAAGAAACTAATCATGCTTCTAGTCCTCTGCAGGAAAAGTGAAGGAAAAGAAAAATATGACACCAAATGTAGTTGAGAGTGTTGGATTTCGGGTCAGAGGATTTGGGATCAAATTGTGGCTCTGCTAATTAACCTGTATGACCTGTAGAAAATCGTGTGACTTTTCTGGGCCTCAGTTTCTTTATCTGTATAATGATAGGGTCATACTAGATGATTTCTAAGATCTCTCCTAGCTCTAATAACTCCTAAGAAAAGTTCTATGACAATTCCAATTTTGATGATCTTCATGGCCATAGCAGAAATTTAGTTTTCATTGCTAAAAGCTATACCAAGTGGTAGGGCTTGGAACATTTTTGTGACACTGTTAGTTTTCTTACAACACTCAAAGAGAAAGCCAATACTTGTGCTCTGTCTTAAATTAAATGTAGCATCTGTTAAATTTATTTTGTTTCTATGCTTACAATGCAAAAGCAGAAAACAAACGGCTTCCTAAAGAAGCAAATGAACACCTAGAAATGTTGAGCTGAATTGGAAAATCTGTCATGCATTTATTAAAGGCCTTGTTTCACTACATTGTCATCAATGTTCAAAAACAGTCCTGCAATCATAGACTCAAGGTAAATACTGAGACTTCATATCCCTACATATTCTTTAGCCTTTGCTAAGGTTCTGCAGTGATTATTCTCAGGAAAAATAAAACACCATGGAGGAATGGATAAAAACAGCTTATAGGAGGGAAAGCCAATCCAGTAAGAGGAAACAGTATCATTTTTGGCAGGGTCTGATGGAGTGGGGAGATAATTTCCTGTGGGACACAATATTTCCATAGAGTCATAAGGCTAATTGCTTACAAAGCCAATTACGATGGGAAACCTTAGACTGTAGCCATGGATTGCTTGTCAAAAGTGAACTGGATCCCAAAGAAGAGGCCTTATTTTATGGTCAAATAAACTAACTTCCCAAGAGCACAGTAAGTACCCTCATTTTAAAAAAATTTTTATCAAAGCTTAAAAAAAAACAAAAAAACAGCCATTGCTGTCATTTCCCATTATCCCCTCACATAGAACCCTTCCTCATAACAAAGTAAAACAAAAGACACATTGACTACTTATGATCTCAAATGTTTTATTCAGCACCTATATAGCCCACCACCTCATTTTTTGTAGTGGGGAGGGGTAGATTTCCTAATCAAGTTTTCTGAAGTTGATTGGTCATTGCTTTGATCTGAATAGCACAACATTTAAGAACATAGAGTACTGCCTGCTGGTCCTTCCTGTTCCCATCCCTATGATCAAATGTTATCTACCTTGAAAGGGCCACATGCCCATAGCTTAAAGCCACACCAATATCTGGTTTCTTCAAACTCACCATTTCATTATTTATGCTATGCTGAGAGGAATCAAAGGGCCACAGATCACAGAAAGGACCTTAGAGACCATTTAAGTCCAAACCTTGCCCCCCCATTTTACAGATGAGGAAACTGAGGGCCAGAAGAGCTAAATGACTTGCCCACAGTCACACAGCTATCTGCAATGGGATTTGAATCCAGATCTTACAGACTCCAAGGTCAGTGTTTTATCCACTACACCATGCTCCATGCTCAAAAGTGCTCAAAATCAGTTCCCTTCTTCATCTAGGATCTATTGTCCTTCCCATATGACAGCTGGCCAAAGACCCTATTCTCACAGGGCTCACTGGATAGCATTCTAATAATAATGATAGCTAACATTTATAAATTGTTTTAAGTTTTGCAAAGTCCTTTACACACATCATCTCAATGAAGTTTCACAACCACTTGGTGAGGTAGGTACTATTATTGTCATTCCCATTTCACAGATAAGAAAACAGGGTCTGAGAAGTTAAGTGATTTTTACTAAGGGTCATACAGCTAGAGTCTGAGGTAGGATATAAACCCCATTGCTCTATCCAGCATACTACTCTGCCTCATTCTTCCACATTTAGATTCTAGCCCCTCTCTCCTTCTAGCCTCATCTTCCCTCCCTAGCATTAGAAGGGAAGGCTGGCAAATGGCACTAATTACTACAGTGGTTTGAGGCTTCTCAACTTTTTTCCCCCTTCAAGCTGTAAAGATGTCCTCCGATTAAGCCTTGCATTCTGAGCTGCTGTCAAACCCTCCCTTTAATGGGCACTTAAATTTAATGTCAAGCTGATGCCTGTGGAAGACCTTGATTAAATTTGCAAACAGTACACTCTCACCAAATCTGGAACTTTAGAGTTGTCTCATCTTGCCTTTCAAGTTGAAATCCCAGAAGTTTGCTTTTCTTCTTCACAAAGAATAACAGAAGTTTGCTTGCAAAGTCATTGAGTATCAGTAAGACAGCAGACTGTAACAAGCAAAACACCCCGCGTGCTTTTAGACAGAGAAGAAATCCCTAGGCTTCTTAAAAATTCTATATGAATTAAAGATCTTTCCTTTGCTTGGTACATATCCCCATCTCATTTAAAATCTCTAACCATTTCTTTTTACGACTCTACAATATTGGAAGTGGTCTTAAAAGTTTACTTAAAAGCTGTTTGGTGTTCTTTTATGTAGTTTGGAATTAAGCTTTTTTTTCTTTTCAAACTGTTAAGGCAGAAGGAGAAAAATGACTAGGCAACAACACAAAAGACAATATGATAGGTTCTGCACTAACAATGTCAGTGCTTCTACCAGCTTTAAATGTCCAGCCTATTTTTTCTCAATTATCACACAGCCTTGCCCCCCTTGAAGAGGTTACAAAAGCACAGAAAGTTAAAAGATATGGAAGACTCATATTCTTTCTCTTTGAGTATGATAGAAAGCTGCTATTCTTTAATTTTTCTTTGGGGTACTTCTTACATTATCCAATTCAAACAGGTTGGCTCACTAGGAAAATGAATCAAAATTGTCAAGATCCTCGAAGCATGAAAAATAAATTGCCTTTGCCAGCTTGAATAAAGCAGTAGAAGAGCATTAGTTTCTGCCTTCTGATACAACCCCCTCCCCATTCCTAAATCCACTAATCAACATTTCTCAAGTTTTTTTTGATAATTTCCTACATGTACATAAGTAACAGGAGATCATACACTTTATTACAAAACAAGTGAGTGTGTAATGCTACTAACGACGAGGTACTTTAATTAGTATTGTTTGTAAACACCAACAGAATTCTGGCCTGAGATAAGGGAGAAACATGATCCTGACTCTGGGGGTTCACAGTTTAAAATCAATACTCTACCAAGATACAAAACATACTAAGAAGAAGATGGTACGTGCACCAGGCTACAGTTTCTCCCTTCTTTTGATGACTAGAGAACTTTCAAAACAGGTAAGTCAGGAAGAAAGTGTATGATTTTGAAAAGAGGAAAAAAAATAGAAGGTTAAAATGTGGGACAGTAGAAAAAGGGAGTTTTGTTAAATGCTGCCAGCTATGAAACAATCCACAAAAAAAGATGCCATACTGAACTACAGCAAGAAGGGTGTTCTTACTATTTCCCTTCTTCTATCATAACAGAAACTTATCCGTAAATATAGTGAATTACCCTAGTAGAATGTAAGCTCCTTGAGGGCAGAAACTGTCTTACTTGTATATTTTATGCCCAGTGCCTAGAAAATTGCCTGGCACAAGGTAACAGCTTAATGAATACTTGCTGACTGATCTAAATCTCTCTTCGACCTCCTGAAAGGTAATCCTGTAATGGGATAGACCCATAAAATATACAAACAAAACAGTTCCAAGAGATTAAGTTTAGATAACTTTGTATAATGACAAAATCTATCATTAGGGCAGCTGGATCATGCAGTGGATAGAGCACTGGGCCTGGAATAAAGAAGACCTGAGTTCAAAGGAGACCTCAGACACACAGTAGCTACCTCAGTTTCCTCATGTATTAAGATGAGCTAGGAAAGGAGGGGGCAAACTACTTCAGTATCTTTGCCAAGAAAATCTCAAATAGGGTCACAAAGAGTTGGACATGATTGAAAACTACTAAACAACAACAACATAATTTGTCATCATCATAGCTGGCATTTATATATGGTATCATAATGATCCTCACAACAATCTTGTGATATAGATGCTATTATCAGTACTGTTCTACAGATGAGGAAAGTGAGGCTAAGAAAGGTTAAGTAACTCACACAGGGTCACACAGCTAGTACATGGATGAGGCAGTATTAGAACTCAGGTCTTTCTGACTCCAAGGAAGAAAGGAAACTGAAATTTAGATAGGCTCGTTCCTTTGGATATTGGTGAATGCCAAGTAAGTGGCAAGGCCTGGCCTAAGGAATACAAAAAAAGGGCAAAAAACAGTCTCTGCCTTTCAGGAGCTTACAATCTAAGAGGAGTGACAATTCGGGGTGTCTCAGTTCATGGGATATCAAGAAGTCCTGTGTCACTGAATCAAAGAGTATGTGGCCAGGAGTAAGGTACAGGAAGCCTGGCAAGGTAGAAAGGGGCTAGGTTGTGAAAGTCTTTTAATCCTAAAATGATAGGGAGCCACTGGAGTTTACTGAGCGACGTGACCGGCGCTTTAGGAAAATCACTAGCCTAGGTGGCCTCTGAGGTTCCCCCCAGCCCCAGATCTAGGATTCCCTAAATCATCCCACTTCTCTGGGGCTCAGGATCCTCCTCCATGAAATGGAGGATTGGGTGGGCAGGAGCAGACCTCAAAGGTCTCTGCCAGCTCTAAAGAGAGGCATCTGAAGTCTCATCCTCTTTTCGTAACACTACACTACTTTCCAAGAAGCTTATGGTTCCAGCAAAACCACGTAAGCCACCAAACTTATTTGACTTTACTCAATGTCAACAGAAGCAGGAGCACTGAATTTTAAAGGACAGAAGATGAAATTAAATCATATAAGCTTCCCTTATATCTCCCCCTTAACCAACTCTTGATTCTTAGTGAGCCTATCAAAGAATAAACTGAAAATTAAAGTTGGTAAGTTTAATTACTTTAGGTAATGAGGCCTCCGAATGAAAATGAAAACTAAACCAGATTATATACAAGGTCTTTCTTTGTTTCCCTTTATCCATTCATTTACGATACACTTGAGACATTTTGCTGCCAATCACAGCCACTAAAAAAAAATATGACAATCCATTCAGCAAGGGATTTTTTCTTTTTTATGCAAAAAATCAAAAATAGAGGGGACTGGTCAGATGAGAAATAGTTTTGAGGACTGGTCTGCTGTTCTCTGATGATTTACACCCCCCTCTTTTCTTGGCATTTGGCAACCAGAAATATGTTAGCAAGTCCCTAGAATATGACATCAATTTTTTCTAAAAATGTGACAACATCCAATCTGCTGTTAGGTCAGCTCTTGCCCTCAGTATTTTCTTTTTCCTCACACACATACACGTTTCCATTTCCATTTCAGTATTTATTTTTCATTAGGATGGTAGAGAGAAAAAGGAGTGGCAAAGCAATAGGTTAAACTAAGAGGAATGAAAAGATACTAATTTCAGGTTATAAAATGAATGAAATAACTATATCCATCCTGGAAAATGACTCTTTCTTGTTACTAATTAGGTTAGGAAGGGGGGAACTGCTAAAACCTAGGAAGAAGAACTGAAAGCTGAGAAAGAAGGTAGACAGTCAAGTATTATTCACTGAAGTAACCCTCCAACCCTTCCATATCCATTTCCAGTGTAGAATCTAAAGATGCTGGGGGAGAAGATGTGGAATTAGCAGTTTTCTGGACACTCTGCTTGGCCTGAGGAACTTCTGGCTGGCTAGGCTCCTTCCTGACTTCTCGGCCACCACTGAGAAGCTTCTGGCTCTCCAAAAAATACTGATTAGGATGATTCAAAGAAAACATACCATCTTCAATCTGTAAAAGCAAATAAAGAAACATATTGTTCACAAGCAACAAGAAAGCCTCCAAAACCATTCTGATTTTCACTGAAGCCAAGTCAGTATTCGAAACACATTTGCCAGGATACATTCAGTGAGGGTGGATGTAGTAGGATTTTCCCACCATCTTATTTATCTATTTTTCATTTTTCCCCTTCTGGTTTTATGAATGTGCTATTTTTTTACATCATAATTTTTTACAGATTACTCTTGCTTCATGATATGTCTCATGTAACAAAGTAAAACAATTAAATAAAACTAAAATTACAGTAATAGCATCAGAAAATTCACACAATTTTTCTCATCTGTAACACTCTCCCACTTCTCTTAAAAAAAAAATCTCTTTTCTCTCCCACCCACTCTCCCTCTCATTGAAAAATAGAAAACAAGTTATTTTAACAAATTTGCATATTCAAGCAAAACAAGTTTACTCAATAGGTATCCACAAAAAAAAAATACATCTACATCTCATTCTGCACCCAAAATTCACCACCTCTCTATAACTGACAGCCTGCTTCAGCATCAGTCCTCTGAAATCATGAATGGTCGCTGTATTGATCATAGTTCTCAAACCTTTCAAAGTTATGTCTTTACATTGCTGTTATTGTATAAAAGGTTCTGCTCAGTACATTCTTCATTAGTTTATATAAGTCTTCCAAACTGTTCACTTTTATTATTGATGCTACAGTATAAACTTGTTTTTATTCACTTCATTCTATTTCAGTTCACAGATGTCTTTCCT
Source organism: Vombatus ursinus (assembly GCF_900497805.2). NCBI lineage: Eukaryota > Metazoa > Chordata > Mammalia > Diprotodontia > Vombatidae > Vombatus > Vombatus ursinus. Next base: position 6,813,488 of record NW_020949613.1, on the reverse strand, counting down.
TATCCTTTTCAAATCATTTCACTTATTTCTTATAAGGACAATAGTACATCTTTATAAACAATAATTTTTGAAATTGTATTGAAGAGACAACCCAAATCCCATGGAATGGTACCAAGGGAAAGAAATGTTTTTATACTGGTCATCTGCTATGGGTCAGGCAACTCACTCTTATTTCTAAGGTTGGCAAGCAATACTTCATGTTAGGTGATGCTGAGTTCTGGCAGAGCAACCTATCTTCACGCAATTGATCATAACTGTCTTGTGCTATCTCTAGGTGACACCTTTTAAGTCCTTTTTGTAAACCTCAATATGCTTCAAAATTATCATGCCAATGATTTTTGCTTAATGCCAATCTTCTCCTCGAAAACAGCAAATTTTTGTCAAATTAATGTCAGTGAATTTGGAAATAAATCTTGTTCTGACTATGAACTCTAAAGAAAACACTACTTTATATCTTCAATTCTCAGGACTGTTTATATAATATGAATAATAGGTATTCTAGCTTTTTAATGTTTACCAATGAGCATATTTCTCCCCTTCTGTAATTCAATCAATGGCTATAAACATATAAACACAAGCAGATAGATAGCACAGTTAGTGAAGTGCTAGACCTAGAGTCAGGAAGACACAAGTTCAAAACCTGCTTCAACTACTTACTAGCTGTGTGACCAGGGCAAGTCACTTAACTTTTGTCTCAGTTTTCTCAACTGTAAAATGGGTATAATAATATCATTTACTTCCCAGGGTTGTTGTGAGGCTCAAATGAGATAATAAATGTAAAGCACTTAGCAGTGTCTGGCACATAGTAGCCACTATAAAAATGTTAGCTATTATTATTATTTCTTCTTCTCCCCATTTTAATTCAATTAAATACCTATAAACATGTAAACACTTAGGAACAACTATGTGGTACAGTAGGTGGAGTACTTGACCTAGAGTTAGGAAAATATGAGTGCAAATCAGACACTTACCAGCTGTGTGATTGATTAGCTGGGCATGTCACTTACCCTATCTGTTTCAGTTTCTTCATCTAAAAATGGAATGATAAGAGTACCTACTTCCCATGGTTATAGTAAGGATAAAATGTGATAAAATTTGTAAAGTGCTTTCCAAATCTTAAAATGCTATATAAACACTAGCTATTATTGCTATTAATAAAAATTATCCTTAAATGTTATTTACGCCATTCTAAACAAAAATTTCTGTTCATAAGTCAGTTATAATAAACTATATGCAATCTTTAAAAATCTAGATAGCTTTATTAATTGCAAGTGAATTCTATTGTAGAGTTAGTTGTATATATGAGAAACAATCCTTACTTAAGACTACTGTTATAGTGAATTCACTTTTTCTAATTCAAACCTTGAAACAAACAGAGAAAATCCCAAAGAACCTGTCAAGTACCTAAATATTACTATTATTAATATTCCTTCTTTCCCCTAGCTAATTAAGCCTAACAAGACTAATTTTTTATCACTATTTCGTGCTCTCTTCAGGATATTAAATTCTTCTTGAAATTAACAAGTTCTATACTAGAATTTATTCATAAGGGCTTGATCAATTCTATGATGGATCAATAAAGATAAATCCTCTCTTATGATACTCCTTAAGCACCCAATGATTCAATCATTCTTCTGCTGATATGTGCAGGGTTATTTCTGAGTAACTATATTAGTGTACAGCAGATTAGTTTGGTAAAGAATGAGTCTTCTTAACAGTTGTTACTTAGACCTATTAGAGCAGAATTTCATCTGCTACTTTGCTGTGAAATTTCTAAATGTGTCCCTGAAGTTTCTTCAACCCGTCTATAATAAGATTCATGAACACTGGAGGCATCAGCAACCTTTTTCATCTAACTTTTTATACACTTATGCATTATCAACTGCCTTAGTGGACACCTTGAATTAGATATCACGTGAATATCTCAAACTCAACATGTCCAAAACAGAACTTAGTATCTTTTCCTAAACCAGCTTCCACATTACTGTTGAAGACAATGTCATCCTCCCAGTTACCCAGGTTTACAACGTCAGTATCATCCTTACCCCATGTATCTAATCCAGTGCCAAATCTTGTCTTTTCTACCTTGAAAACACTTGTCCTATATGTCTCCTTCTTTCGACTCATATAGCCACAACTGGTGTAGGTCCTCATCATTTTCTCATTTCGACTACTGGTCTACATGCCTCAATTATATCACCGCACTCCAAATCATGTTCCACTCTGCTTGTCAAGATGATTTTACAGGTCTGACCATGTCATCCACATGCTCACTGAGCTTCAGAGACTCCCTATTAACTCCAGGACCAAATATAAACTCTTCTGTTTGACATTTAAAGCTCTTCCTAAGCTGGTCCCCTCCTACCTTTCCAACCTACTTATACTGTAGATCTGTCAACACATATTACAATCCAGCTATACCATCTTACTTTCAGTTTCTTGAACAAGATAGTTCTTTTCCCATTATTTTCACTGGCTGTCTCCAATGCCTGGAATGTTCTGCTCCCAAACCTTTGCCTTTTGTTTCCCTGGTTTCTTTCAAGACTCAGTTCTTTCTGCAGCAGGTTTTTGCTAGCTCTTTCCCCTTTCCTCCCTCTCCCCTACCTGCTAGCTCTGCTAATGCTTTCTCCTTTCAGATTACCTTCATAAATAGCTTGGCTGTACCGAGATATTTGCATGTCATCTTCCATATTAGAATGTAGACTCTGAGAGCAGAAACTATGGCTTTTTTTTTTTGTTTGGTGGTAAAGGAGTCAGGGGGTGGCTGGCCCTCAGACCTTCGGCAGGTTACTTGGCATGCAGTAAGTGCCTAATAAATATATGTGTACAGACTGACCTGATTCGTTTGAGTCTAGAATGTTCTGTTCCTTCATGCCCTCCTCCTTCAAAACTCAGCTCCTCTAACCTTCTGCAGGAGACTTTACCTTCTCTCCCCTCCTTTTCCCCACTCCCATCCCCAACTGGATTATTAGCACCTTCCATCGACTTTGTACATATTTTGCATGTGAGTTCCTTGATGGCAGGACTGGGTTTTGCTTTTCTTTGTATCCAGAGCATTTGGCACAGTGCCTGACCTATAGTACGAATATAATAAATGCTGAATGACTGAAAGACATGACTTCCAAATTATTGACAGGTGAAGGTTTCCATATAAACAACTGGAATGTATCCTAACTTCTTCCATTTTAAAAAGAAGAATTTCCTGACACAGAAAGAATACTGAACTAGAAATCAGAAGACCTGGGTTTTAGTCCTGCTTCTTTGCCTTACTGGGGTATTGTAAAGATCAAATAAGCCTAATATAAGTGTAAGTATTCTGAGAACTACACAGCATCACTAAAATAATAGATGTTTTGTTACTATTCCAGTATCAACAGTTTCATTTAAAAGATTCTATCCAGATCCAAGTAAATTAAAGGTTTTGGGATATCTTTGTTTATATTTCATTAGAAATCAATCAATCCATAAGAAGTTCTCAAGTGCTTACTAAATGGGAGACACTGTACTGAATCCTGGAGATACAAAGACAAACTAATAAACAATCTCTCCTCCCAAGGAACTAATATCCAATCAGGAGAGACTGGAACCCCAGCAGATGCCCTCCTCCATGAAGCCTTCTTTGATTACACAGAAGTAAAAGTCTACCTTCATTCTCCTGAAATTTTCCTAGAGCATTCTTGGTCCTTCTATCTTACATTATACACATCTGTGCATTCTGCCTCTCCCTGACTCAGAATATAAGCTTCCTGAGGGCAGGGACTGTCATTTATCATTCATGGATTCCTAGTATCTAGTATAATATCTTATCCCTACTAGGCATTTCAATAAATATTTGTTGAAGGAATCACTTTAGGGAGATTCTCAAGATCTTTTAAGCTATTAAATACTTACTCAGTAAGTCAACCAATACAAAAATGATGGTGATTCTTCAGAATCTAATGGAGGTGGGATAGGATAGGGAATTAGGGAGAAATGGGGAAACAACACATATAAGTTGGCTAGATGGAGCAAAAGAGAGCCAAGAACAGCACGACAAGAAATTTTACAGGGAAGAGATCATTTTCACCTGTGTAACTCAAATGAAGAAAATCAATACACAAAAGGCTAATTTATAAAACAGATTAATTTGGGAATAATTCACATAAGAATTTATCATGTGTTATCTATAACACAGCTAAGAACCAGGAAATGAGATTGTTTTTTTTAAAGGTCTCATTACAATCCAAACTAGATGACATAAAATCCCTCGTATTGAAACTCAAGCACTTTACCTTACAAGCCCTCAATCAGAGTCTGTTTACTCTCATGTTGCATATAATTTTTACAAACTTGGTAATGTAGTATCTGAGACCCCAACTAATCAGGAACAGTAAATTGGAAGAGAGGTTGAGGATGCTATAGTCAGGCACATTAACAGTAGTGAGAAATCACAGGAAACAACTGGAATTTAAAAAAGTTATAAAAAAAAGCTATGGGGGAAAAGCAGCAAGAACTAAACAAGTACATAGCAGTGTGGGATCGTTTAGTACCCATGCTAACATCCCAACAAATGTTAATAACTCCTTAGAGATAACAGAGATAAAAGCACATAAATAAGGTTCAGAATCATCAAGTAGACCAGAAATGCAAACATGTAGTCTGCAGGCCACAACATGACATTTCTGAGTGTGGCTGAACCAGATGAAAATGTAATACATTTTAAAACGAAGTCAATGGACAGCCCACAGGGATCTTTATGTGTGGATTACTGATCTCCATTTCTAGGTGGGTTTGATACCACTGTAAAAGAAACTAAATTCTCTGAAGGCAAGAATATGGATAGGAACTCAACCTGTGATTGCATCAATATAAAGATCTTCCTGATGAGGAAACTCCTTTTACTAATGCAAGTTGACACATTCTCTGCAATGTAGTCTGAGAGAGTTGCCTAGCCCACTGAGAGGTGAAGAGATTCACTTAGAGTTACATAATCAGCATGTGTCAGAGAAGGGACCCAAACCCTGGTCCTGCTGGTTCCAAGGGCAGTTCTCTATCTACTATGCCCAGGGTACTCAACTGTGCACTGCAAAGCATGAGAGCCCCAGGGTGCCACAAGGATCTCACAGAGGTTCTGAGCGATGTTTTAGATATTTGAAATTTTCAAGGGAAACTCACCAACACCTGACACATCTCAGATACCATGCCAATTACCAGTTCAAGGTAGTTGCAGTTTCAACATTAAAACACGCTATATTCCTTTGATGATGTCATTGTATGTGAACATTTGAGATACATCCAATCTGATTCCAAGGTTTGTGGTACAGTGTCCAATAGGCATACATATCCCAACAATAAGCAATTGTGGTTAATAAAGAAAGAAATAAAAATATTATTTTTTCCTTCCACATATGTCTGTTATCCTTTCAAATGTTTACTAAGTTGTTAGGACATAAACACATAGTTTTGGTTTGGTTTGGTTTTTTTTTTTGGACTTAACTACTTAATAAACTGAATCATTATGCCTTTCTTTTCACCTAGGGGCAAAGTGAACAAATTACTGAGATAATAAGAAAGTCATGGACTGAAAAAGTTTGGGACCTGCTGAACAATGCCCTGTTGCTTCTCTAAGGAAGAGATTATTTCATTTTTGTCTTTGTACTCTCCAAAGCTTAGCACACAGTAGAAGTTTAATAAGTTTTTTTTAATTGAATTATGATGCTGAGTCAACAAGAAAAGGTTAAATCATTTTAAATGGTTGGGAAAGTATAAAATACATTTTAGGAAGATTTCCATCCAAAATGGTTAAAGTAATTTTTTAAAGGCTGATACTTAAAAGAGATAAATCCTCAGGTGTCCAGAAAATTCAGCTATCCAGGAAAATTTATTCCCTAAATGTTCCGGTAAGCCAAGGTACTATTCTATAATTATATTGGACTAAAATTAAAATAACAATTTGCACCAGCTCTCAGCTTTCATTTGCATTTGTAACAAGTAAACAAGTAATAAATACTCTAAAATGAAAAGAAAAAAGTTTAAAATACTGCACCCTCAGTACACAAGCAAATAGGCTTCCCCCAGGCCAGTTTATTTCATCTACCAAGTGATTATTTTGCCAACGTTTGCTTGGCATCAACATATTTTGCACAAGATGACCTTCACACAAACACAGGTCTCATATTTCTGCCATGGTAAATGTGGTTTTTGAAGGAATGAAAGCAATTCTGTTGCACCTATGGGATCTTTGGGTTTTAATCAAGAGATTTTGCAATGACAGCTGATAATGAGGCAGCTGGTATTACAAAAAAAGCCATATGGAACTATCATAGGACTGCAGCAAATGGTATCAATTAACTGTGGTTCATTTTCAAAACTTCTATTGAAGGGAGATTTGATCACAGAGCACTCAGAAAAATAAACTTAGGGTTTCTGGTGAGGGGAGGGATCACAAATAATTAAGAGGGTAAAGACAATCTTTTTCAAAAAACACACAATGACCTAAGAAAAATAATAAAAGGAGTACATCTGAAAATCTGCAGTGGGCAAATGGATGAATAGTTACATGTAGAAAAATTTAAATATTCATATTCATCTTTGAGGTTAAACATATACCTTTTAAATGTTTTTATTAAATTAAGATTAGATTTTTAAAAACTTGGGAACTGGCAATATTTTTCTATATCACATGCAGTAATAGTGGTGCGAAAAAGTATTGGACTTAAATCAAATCCTAGCTTGGTCACTAACTACCTGTGCGACCTCTGGCAAGTCAAAGAACCTCTCTGGGCCTTAGTTTCTTTAGATTCAGAGGGTTGGATTAGATGATTTCTAAGGACCTTTTCTAGACTGAGATCTATAAAGCCCTGCAAAGGATTTAGCCTCAGGGTAAAAAGAAATATTAAGATTTTCATTTTTAAAACATAATTTTTTCAAAAACTAAATATAAAACTATGTGGTTTAAATTTAGCTATAATGAAAACCTGATAGAACTTTTGTCTGTAAGATCTTATTTTGGACCATGTCACATACATATATGTATACACATATATAAATATATATGTATATATGTATGTTCATGCCTTGCTTACAATAGCAAATGTTTTAATAAAATATTTGAAAAATGTATGCACATATACATACATAAATGAGTGCATATGAATGCTATTAAAAGGTGACCCAGAGAGAGACATCATAGTGTAGCAGATAGAGAGCTGTCCTTGAAGCTAGGAAGACCTGGATTGAAGGCCTGCCCCTGGCACACACCGGATGTGTGACTGCGAGCAAGTCATTTAAGCTCCCATAACCCCCAGCACACCTCTAAATCTATAAACTGCAGTGAAAATACCAATGTGAGACACATACATTGGTAGAGGGACTTTCCTCATCTTGCAGTTCCCTATACCAATAAAATCACAGACTCAATTCCTATCCCCTTTCTCCATCCTGATACATGTATTTATTCTGTACTGGGGAAGACTCTGCCCTCAAGGAGCTCCCAATCTAATGGAGAAGACAACAAGCAAACAAGTATGTGTGTGCGAGCGCATACACATACATACACACACACACACACACACACACACACACACACACACACACACACAGAACAAGCTCTACACAGGTTAAACAGGAAATAATTAAAAGAGGGAAAGCACTGGAATTAAGAGGGGTTATGTATGGCTGGATTTTAGTTTGGACTTAAAGGAAACCAGAGAGGCTAGTAGTCTGAGTGGAGGAAGGAAAGCATTCCAGGCATGGGAGAGAGCCAGAAAAAAAATGCCCAGTTAATATACAGTTAAAGTTACCCATCTCTAACGATAACTGGGATGAAGAAGATACAGTGTATTCACATCCCACAAGGCTGACCTAACCAATGATGTTTTGTCATAACACTGTTAATATCTTATAACCACCTGAGAGTAATAAACTTCATGTTACATTGTTCTATGCTGACCATATGCAACATTTTCCTTTTAGAACCTATAATGACTAGGTATTACCCATAATGTCTTGTCACATCAAATTGTGTTTTTGTGGAACAAGACTAGTGGCTCCAGGTGGAACAGACCTATATGGTATCAAACACAACACAAAGGAAGCCTGACAGGTAAAGGTAGTTTTATGATCACATACTTTGCATGTGTGTATAAGGGATTTTAAAAATATGGTTTTCAAAATAGTACAAAAGAAGGTTCCAAATTCATGGTCAATAAGAGAAAGGCCACAAACAAAAATTACTTCATGTCACAGAAAATACAAAAGCTACTGACAAATACTTGTTCTGCCTGGCTTAGTAGTTGCTATAATAACATTTCCAGATAGTGGATAATGGGGCCTGGGAGTTTATTAATTAGGTAATTTAATGGTTTCATAGATTATAAAGAAAGGGTGTTTAAGCAGAAGCAAGTTTCTAGATGGTTATTGCATTGGACACTGAGTTAGTCTTCTGACAACATCATGGAAGAGAAACTATTAATTTTCCAAACAGGATTGTCCAAACAATGAAAAAAATAACTGGCCCAGGCTGCATAACATCAGGAAGTGAATTGCTAAATTAAGAAAACAACAATAATCATATTTCTTTCTTAATATTACTGGTGAGGGCATATGAGAGGGGAAAAGAGAGGAGGGGGAGGCGTGTGTATGTATGTGTGAGTATATGTAATACATTTGCCAACTTAACACATAAAGGTCAAATGAGAAGTCACTGAAAAAAAATCTAGCTGAGAGACCGAAAAAAAAAAAAAAAGGCAAATGACTGAAATGTGTGGGATAAGAGGGCAGGCCTAAGAGGTCAACTGAATCTCAGACATTTCGATGTATAAATAACACATATCATGGTCTCCAGTTAAAATTGATCATTTCAAAAAATGGATACGTTTGGAATCAGCCTTATTCCAGTGGTGGTTAATTGCTATCTGCTGCTCCTTTTATATTAATTTTTAATCTTAGCAAGCAATGAACTGGGGAAAGTGAGGGGTGGGGAGTTAACCTTATTCCTATAGGACATTCTAACACATTTATGTGAAAATCTTGATTAATCTCTGTATTAAAATATCGATTACCCTACCACATTGGTAGATACTAAAAGCCATCTTCTACAGGAAGTCTTTCCTGATTTTCCTTAATTTCTAGTGCCCTTCCTCTGTTGATTATTTACAATTTATACTTCACATTGTTTGTACATTGTTGTTTGCATGCTATGTATCTCATTAGATTATGAGATCCTTGAAAAGAGATTTTTTTTTGCCTTTCTTTGTATCCTCAGCACTTAGCACAGTGCCTGGCACACAGTAGGCACTTAATAAATGTTTTACTATCTATATAAACTAAAAACTTAATTCTGAACATCTCAATTTTAATTAAATTCTATACTTTCTCTCCCAATGCTCTAAATTTTAGCTTAATTTTCATTTAAATAATTTGACTAGAAGTAAAATTTATTGAAGGAATAATCTAAATTAAATTTACCAACAATTTTAAATAATTTATATCCCAGGCTACGTGTTACAGTAGAAAGGGTTTACAGTAAGATAACTGGGATTCAGTTGATTACTATTAAAGTGACCTTTGTTAGGTTACTTAGTTTTTCTGGGCCTCAGTTTCCTGATCTATAACATATAAGGGGTTGGACTAGATGGCCTCTGGGCACTCAACAAGTTCAATCAATCATTTAACATTTATTAAGAGGTTACCATGTTCCAGCCATTGTAATAAGTACTAGGGATACAAAAAGAGCCAAAAGACAGACTCTGCCTTCAAGGAGCTCACAATGTAATGGAGAAGACAACAAGCAAACAAATATGTGTGTGTACACGTACACGTACATGTACACACACACACACACACACACACACAGAGGAAATAATTAAAAGAAGGAAAGTACTGGAATTAAGAGGGGTTATATATGGCTGGATTTTAGTTTGGACTTAAAGGAAACCAGAGAGGTTAGTAGTCTGAGTGGAGGAAGGAGAGCATTCCAGGCATGGGAGATAGCCAGAAAAAAATGCCCAGAGCTGAAAAAAGGAGTGTCTTATAAATAGAATAGCTAGGAAGGAAACCAATGTTTCTGGATTGAAGGAGTAAGAAGACTGGAAAGATAAGAGGGGGCTAGGTTCTGAAGGCTTTCGATTGGCATAGTATTTGCTCCTGGAAGCAACAAGAAGCCACTGGAGTTTACTGAGTAGAAGAGTGACATGATTAGACCTGTGTTTTAGAAAAATCACTTTAGTGGCTTACTGGAGAATGGATTGGCATGGGGAGAGGTTTAAGGCAGGCAGACCCACCAGCAGGTTGTTGCAACAATTAAAGCATGAGGTGATGAAAACCTGCACTAGAATGATACCTGTGTCAGAGAAGAGGAAGGGGCATCTTCTAGATAGGTTACAAAGGTGAAATTTATAGGCTTTGGCAACAGCTTGAATACTGGAGAAGAGAGATAATGAGGAATCCAGGATGATTCCTAGGTTGCAAGCTTGAGGAATTTGGGGAATGGTGTTGGCTCTCTACAGTAATAGGGAAGGTAGGAGGCCCACCAGTTTGGGAGAAAAGATAATGAGTTCTGTTTTGGACACATTAAGTTTAAGATGTTTACTGGACATCCATTTCAAGATGTCTGAAAGACAGAAATGTTGGACTGGAGATCAGCAGAGAGATTGGGACAGGAAAAGGTGTATGTGTGAATCATCAGCTTAGAAATGGTAATTAAATACATGGAAACTGATGAGATCCCCAAGTAAGATAGTGTACAGTGAGAAGAGAAGAGGTCACAGGACAGAACTCTGTGGGATACCTACAGTGAGAAGGTATGATCTGAAGGAATATCCAGTGATGGAGACAGAGAAAGAATGGTCAGAGAGGTAGGAGGAAATCCAGGAGAAAGTGGTGTCCTGAAAACCTAGAGAGAAGAGAGTATCAGGGAGACAGAAGGAAGATTGAGAAAAGGCCATTGGATTTAGGAACTAAGAGATAATAACTTGAGAGAGAGCAGTTTCAGTGAAATGATAAGGTAATAAGATAAATGGTAAGGGGTTAAGAAGAGAGGAAGAGGAGAGAAAGTAGAGGCACCTATCATAGATAACCTTTTTGAGGAGTTTATATACAAAGGGCAAAAGAAATATAAGGCAATGCTTAACAGGGATGGAAGAATCAAATAAGGTGGTTTTTTGGTTTGTTTGTTTGTTTTTGTTTTTGTTTTTAGGATAGTGGAGACAGGGGCATGTTTGTAGGCAATAAGAAATGAGCCAGCAGAGAGACAGAGATTGAAAATAAGTGAAAGAGTGGAGATGACAGAAGGAGCAATCTGTTTGAGGAGAGAGGATGGAATGGAATCAAGTAGAGAGGTTAGCCTTGGTAAGGATTAAGGCCACTTGATTAAGCGAGACAGGGATGAAGGAGGAGAAAGGCAAGAAGATATTTGAGTGGTACGAGATGAGGAAGAGGAAAGAAAAGGGAGCTCACAGTGAATGGCCTCAATTTTTTTCTGTAAAATATGAGGCAAGGTTCTCAGCTGAGAGAGTGAGAGGAAGAGGAGCCATGGGAGGTTTGAAGAGGGATGAAAAGGTTTGGAAGAGCTACTGTGGAGAGTGAGATAGTGAATTCATAAAGGAGGTACAGAAGAATTGCCTAATGGCAGTGAGTGCCCAGTTGAGGTGGAGTAACACAGTAGCAGATCCAATCAAAATGGTTGTGTTATTTTCCCCACCTTTGTTCAGCAGCACATATAGGCACAAAGGCACAAAGGGGTGACTGAGGCTTGGCTGGGCATAATGGGAGATATGATAAGAGAGCCAGGAATCAAGAGAGAAGTACAGTGTAGAGGTGAATCGTTTCACCAAGAAGTCAAGACAGGGAGGAGACAGTGGCTACTGCAGGGGAGATGGCCTAGGAAAGAATTGAGGGGTCAATTCAAAGCATTGGAGGTCACAATGTGGATGAAGAATAGAGTTATGTAAGGGAAGGCACAGGGAAAGGTGAAAAACCAATAGATTATGGTCAGATAAGGGGATTTCAGAATTCTTGAACATCGAGGTGGTACATCTATAAGTTATAGCAAGATCAAGAATATGACCATCTTTATGTGTAGCTGAGGAGGAGCTCATGTGTAGTGAGTGGGTTGAGGAACTGCATGGTTGGGCAGGGGAGGGAGAATCAATATGTGTACTGAAGTCCCCTAGTATGAGAAGCCTAAGTCTCTGAACATATTCTTGTTCAGGCAGAATCTGTTATTCTGGTAGAAAGAGAAAAATTATCTATTTTTAGGAAAGTGGAATCAAATTCTCCCAACACTATATAAATTTGTTAATGGCTTCCCTACACAGACTTATTGTGATCCACAGGCTGGAGAGTTTATCAAACTGATTTATATCTAAGTAGCTGTGTTTTAGGTCTGTACTCCCAGTTTCCCTACAAGATAGAAATGTTGTAATTTGTGCAATGGGAGAGCAAATAACTGCCTCTAATGACATCTAAAGTATAAATTGTAAAAGTTCCTTTCTTGGATGTGCCTCTACACTGGTTGAATAATCTTAGGTAAGTCACTTAAATTTCTCTAAATCTCAGTTTCTTCATCCGTAAAATGTTGATATTGAATTCAAGAAGGTTTCTTCCAGCTCTTAAATTATATACCAGTCCACATTTTGCTACACTGTACCTATAAAAAGGGGCTGTGCTATCTAGGATCCATTTGTCTCATGAAAAAATGTTCACAAAATCAAGAAATGCCAGTTAGAAAGGACCTTAAAGATTATTAAGTACAATTTTCCACTCAGTGTAGGATAGTATCCCTTGAACATTATCCCAGTCAGACTGCTCTCTAGTCTATTTTGGAACAGCAAACAGGAACTATTTTTTTGAGGTAGGACATTTTTAGACAGCATTAATTGTTAAGAAGTCCTTTCGTATGTTAAGCTGAAATCTTTTCTCATAAATTTTACTCTATCTAAGTTCTTCCTTCTGGAGACATATAGCCTATACTCTCTTCTAAATAACAATCGTTCAAATATTTAGACAGTTGACTTGTACCCAATTATGTTTTCTCTTGCCAGATCAAAAATTCTTTATATTACATACCCTATTCTTTATATGACATGGCTTCCAGATCCATCAGTATTTTTATTCATCATCTTCTTAAAAAAACCTCCAATTTGTCATTAGTCCTCATAAAACATGGTACCAACAACTAAATATAAACTCTAGGTGTAGTCTGCATGGCACAGAGTAGAATAGAACTACTACTTCCTTCAAAGAAGGTATTCTACTTCTATTAACACACCCTAATATTGCATGGGGGAGGACAGCCATATCACATCACAAACTCATGCTGAGTTTGCAGTACAATCAAGTTCCTTGAGGGTAGGGATTATCTTTGTACAGCAAAATCCTGGGAATACAAATACAAATAAGTAAGATAGTCTTTGCCCTGAAAAAGATTACATCCTGGTGGAGGGTGACAACTCTCTCTCTCCCTGTCGAGAGAGAGAGTGAGAGAGACAGACAGGGAGAGAGAAAGAGAAGCATACCACAGCATGGACTGGAAATGACTGGGAAGCGATACAGAGGCCTGCCTGAAGGCAAGATAAGCAGAAGTTCATCTATCAAAGCCCAGGGATCCAGGGACCAGAATGTGCGTGGTTCTAATGGGAAGGTGTTGAGGATTTCATGTAACCTACACTTAAGCAACTTGAGTTTTTTGTTTTGTTTTGTTTTCTTTAACCTAAGTGCCAGACTTTTTATTTATTCCTAATTAAGCTTCCTCACTCCAGCCTGAGGTAACTTCCTTGAATTCTGATTCTGCAAGTTCTAATTCTGTGTCATCCATGGACTTGACAAGTGTATCTTCTGTGTCTTCAACTGGGTTAATAACATTTTTGCACAAGACAGATCCTAATCAAAATCCTTTAGTTCACCACCAGAGAGACCTCTTTCCAGCACAACACTGACTGCATTATTATCTATGAAGGAAGAAAACAAGCATTTATTATGTACCTACTATGTACCCAGCACTATGTTAAGTGATTTATAAATATTATCTTATTTGATCCTCACAATAATCCTGGCAGGTAGGTGCTATTAGTCCATTTTACAGTTAAGGAAACTGAGGCAGACAGAGGTTAAGTGCCTTGCCAAGAGTCACACAGCTGGTAACTGAGGCCAAATTTGAACTCAGGTCTTCTTGACTTCAGGTGTAAGGCTGTATCACATTTCTCTATGTCATCTACCATGATATCGCAAAAGACCTATTAAATTCACATACATGCCAAGCATGCTCTGACTTTACTTGCAATGGTGAATCTATCCTCAGGCAGCTGAGTTCACAGCAAAAAGAGACACCTCCACCTTCATTCCCTACCCCAACCCCCAACAACCACACAATTTCTGTTACTGGTACTTGTTACTTGGGGCTAACTGAAATTATTCCACCTTTTGGGAACCCAAAGTTTCACTGATTCGAAACTCACTATAGATACACAGGGACCTAAGCCACCTATCCCCTCATTATTCTTAAGGAAGGGCCATCTCCACATGAATCTTAAGCTATTGTTTCTGATGACTAGAGGGAGCTTTTGGGGGAGCTATGAAATACATTTTTAAACTTCGGTCATCATCTTCATCATCATTCCTTATCTGTTAGTTAATTTTGAGATAAAATGCTTCTTTGTTGAAATAAGCATGGAAAAAAGGAAAACACCTTAGTTTGTAGACATATGGAGTTCTACTTAAAAGTCCAAAAAGAATTTAAAACATAGATGAAATCATAACTCTCAAGCTGAATAAACAAATTAGAGAATGAGATCATTTGGGAGAATATGGCCAAACTAAATTGACATCGATAACACCCATTTGTTGTTTGAACCTGGTATGATTTAGCATAGTGCCTGGCACACTGTAGGTACTTGATAAAGGTTTATTGATTGACTGATTTTTGCTCTAATAAAGATAATGAAATTTTGTTGTTGATTACTACTTTACATTCAGCACTAATTTTAATAAGCTTTTAAAAATATATTTATATACAATTTATGAAAAGTATTATAAAAAATTTAAAAATCACAAAACCACTCTAAACACTAAAGAATAAAGAATTTTTAGTATGCTTATCATATGAAATATTTAGTCTTAATAAGATGTTTAATAGTTATATCACCAGAGCAAAAATATTACTTCACAGAAAAGTGAAAATCAAACAAGTAGAAAGAATTTGTAGTAGTTGTTGAATTAAACCTGTGATTTCCCTGGTGTATGAAAACTCTCCATGAGGAAATTCCTTTTACCAATGAAGATCAATACTTGCTCACAACTTACGGTCTTGGAAAGTTCCCTGGGACATAGGATGACTTACTTAAGTCATGCTGTCAAGATGTCAGAGGCAGGACTTAAAGCTAGGTCTTCCTAACTGTGAATCAGGTTCTTTATCCACTATATCACACTGCCCCTCAAAGCTTAATTAACTCATAAAAATCAACACAGTACTACCATTGTTGATGGATGCAGTTAACTGAAATCCAGAGAGTTTCTAGGATTTCTTAAAACAATATATAACAATTTATATAATAATTTATATTATAACAATAAATGTTATAATATAACATATGATCATTTAGAACTGCTTTATAACAATATGTAAAGACTCCCTGATTGACAGGGCATAAAATTCAAATGCATACTTACATTATGTGTTAGATCAAAGAACTTCTGGCAGGCCAACTGGTAGTGAGTGCCTTTTACGTAATCCAAAATCTTGAAAAAGACAGAGAGACCAAGGGAGAGAGATAGAAGAATTAAAAATTTAATCCAAAATACAGCAACTAAGCATCAATGACCTTTTCTCATATCATTACTCCAGGCATAAAATGCAATAAACCATACAGCATGACAAATTTTTGCAATTTATATACAATGACAATTCTAACAACATGGCAACACTACAGAGGGGCTATTTAGGTCAGCATTACCCCCCTAGATGACAAGAGACAGAAAGAGATCTTTTGACCTAACAACTGTGAATTTCAATAACTTAAACAAGATGAAAATGCACCCTGGTATTATATTTTTGACAGCTATTGTCAGAACATCATATTGCAACATCTCTTCCATAATTGTAGATATAAATCTAACAATCTGAGTGGTTTGAGCATGAACCAATCAAATATAGTATTTAGATTTTTATTTTTCACATTACCAGTTTATATAGATACAGCATACGATACCGCTGTGCACCCATCAGGAAAATTTAATGTAAACCCTTTAGACAAGTATCTGTGGAGAAGGAATGCTTTTACTTTCAATCAGATTTGTCCTTTTTAGAAATGAAGTTATTTCTAGTAAAGCTCAGCAAAATATGAGCATGAATGGTCTATTCTGAACACCTATTAGGAACATCAGCCTATCTTTTGTAAATACAATTTGCTTTCCAATTGTGCTTCATGTAATCTCTTCAGTACTGCACAAACTCCCATTCTTATCAGCAGAGTGCAATGCTAGTTGAAATTTTTTAAGTTATATCACCTTTTCCCCCTACCAAATAATCAAAATATATACTCTGCTTGCTTATCAAACATGGTAAATTGCTGGAATTAAGAGATAACCTCAGGAAGGGGGAAAATAAATTCTTGGGAAATGTTAATTTCTACCCCCTATTCAAAAAGGCTGACCTTTTGGTGTCCAATAGTGGAATGAATGCACTCTTAAATCCCTGCCATGCTCATTATTGGATGTAACCTTACAGGTATTGACAGATGTACAAATAAATTACATTTTCAGAATGGATCAAATGGACCCAGACAAGAATGTGCCTAAATGCATTGTTTTTCTGTTATCATCCCACAGATTAAATTTCCATGCTTTATGCCATTGACAGTTAAATCCCATATAATAAAGATGGAGGCCCATACCAGTAAGCTTCCCAAATATGGGCACTATCTGCACATGTGACCTGTCTATTTTCTTGAATTCTTATAGCAGAAAATCAATTAAGAAGAAATGAAGAGATATATGAACAATAATGAAGGAAAACACAGTTGCCAAACTTTTGCCAAGCAATACGGACACTTCTGAGCTCATAGTCTCATAGTGCTGTTTCTCTTGCAAACATAAAGTCAAATGAAATGGTACCATGGAGATGAATCTGTCAATACCTACTGGCAAGTATCAATGGTAACCATAAATTAACAAGTAGGAATCAAAATGTGAAAATCCTTATCTGTACTTGCAAACTGGAAATCTGGAGAAGCCAAAAAGGTCAAATACAAATTGGCTGAAGTAAAACTAAAATTGCAAAGAAATAGATGTAAGACCTTAACTATAAATGTGGAATTCATTCCTTAAAGAGATAACATTTGAGAACAAATCTAGTATTAATGGTACACACAATGGAAGCAATGTAGTTCATGAGGTTTTCCTTGCCAATTGGGGATGTCAATGACCATGAAGGAATAAAGAGGCAACATGGTATAACTGACTTAGTTGTGGCCTTGGACTCAGTAAGACCTGGGTTTAAATCCAGTCTCAGCCATTTATTAGCTATATGAGCATAGCCAAGTCACTAAAGCTCTCAGCTTTCTTCCTTGAAAAATGAGGATGATAACAATATCCATAGAACCTACTCACAAGGCTTATTGTGAAACTCAAATGAATTAATCTATATAAAGGGGTTTGCAAGCTTTAAAGTACTACACTCACACATACATACATACACACACACACACACACACACATACACACACACACAATATTTCAAAAGATTCATGACTCCATCTGTGTAGGTACTCCTGTGTGCATATTTGGCCCGCCTACTCTCATTAATTTTTACAACAAAAAATAAGTTAAAGTAAATGATTATAAATAGGAAAAATAATTCATTAAAATTTTGTCTTTATATTCCCAAGTGCTTAGCATAGTGTCTGAGTTTTGAGGCAAGGCAGGGAAATTCAGAGGCCCTTCAGGTGAGCATTCCAGGAGTCAGAAAATGGAGTGTTGTGTACAAAGAGCTCAAATAAGCCAGTGGAACTGGACCACAGAGTGAGTGAAGAGGAGTAAATCATAAGAAGGCAGGAAAGGAAGGAAGAGGTTGGGAATGAAGGTCTTTAAATGCCAAACAGAGAACTTTACAGGATGGATCAGTATTAAAGAGAGAATAAGAGATGAGAAAGCTTAGGTTCTTTTTTGTTTTTCTAACTAAAAGTCAGTCTTTGTCAGAAGTTATAGGTCCATCCAAATAGTAGTAAGTTTAGCAAATGTACAAATTATAAATCCATTTCCTCTTTTTTTCTGGAAGTTGCCATTATTTTAAAATTGTCTCTAATGAGGAGGAGGAGAATACTTTTCCAAGTTAACAGAAGTGTCAACATAAGCACCACCTACTAATTTGGTCACTAATAGCCATTAGTCACGTATAAAATATCCATACATTTTTGGCAAATGTCAGTTTCTTCAGATAGATTTATAATCTTTATGACTGGTTTAAACTTGGAGTGGCAGCCTCCTCTTAAATCCTAATGTTCCTTTTCATTCCTGGCCATCTGCAACTTCCTCTCCCCATTTTGCTCTAGTGACTACTAATGAGGTTAAGATGATTGTTTGGCAGCAGAACCCAACCACCTGCCCATTAGGTCTTTGGCTTCAATGGCCGAGATGTTTTACAGCTAGAGATGTTGCACCAGATAATGAGACATGTTGCTAATCTTTTTCTAATTCAAGGTCATATTCAGTCTCATTTTAAAGTGGTTGCCAGCACGGATTTTTTTTTTTCAAGCTCAATCTTCCTAATATGAACCTAGCCTCTTTTTTTTTTTTTAAACTCCACTTCTAACCTTCCTTTATTTCAAAGGTGATAGAAAATGTGGTAGAGATGCAGGGTCTGGAACAATTTCATGTATCATGGCTTGTTCCTGTTTCTAACCCACTCAGCAAAACAGCCTGTACAACTTGGCAATGACCTTCATTTAAAGGAAAGTGCCTTCTAATATTGTTGGGCATTTTATTTAAAACAAAAACAAAAATTACATGCAAAGAATTTTTCTGATTCATTATTATTTTTATTTTTACTGGGTAAGAACACATTTTACCAGTTGTCTGATTTAGAACATATCCCTCAATGAATTAAACTAATTTCTATTTGTGTCAGTCTGAATTCTGTCTTTAGTTGTCTTCATGTTTGGAAACCATCCCCACCCCTTTTCTGGTCTTTTTCAGCCTCGTATAGAATAAGTATATTTACAGTTCAGAGGAATGTTGAGTTAAATCCATCTTCTCTGCTAGGGTTAAGAGGCAGAGGACTTGGGGGGACCCCGCCCCCTTATTCACTCTAAACATCTAGTCAATTGCCAAATTTTGTTGTTTCTATTTTCAAGATAGCTCTTGACTAAACTCTTTTCCCTCCATTCACATAATCATCACCCTGGTTCAGCCTTCACCTCTCACTCGGGTGACTAAAGTAGCTCCCGAATTGGTCTTGGCCTCAAGAATCTCTCCACTCTAATCTGTTCTCTACCTAGGTGCCAAAAGTGATTTTCCCAAAGGGCAGGTCTGATTATATTACTGTCCTCACAATACAACTCCAATAGTTCCCTATTACTTCTATGATCAAATATAATAAACTCTTCTGTTTGGCATTTAAAGTTTTTAACCATTCAGTTCTTTCCTATCTTTTCAGTCACAACTGGACTCGGATGACTGTGGAGGAGAGAGTAAGGCTGATGACTTTGCACAGCCCTGCCTCACTTAAATCCCATTCACTTGCAAGTCAAGACATCACCCTCCTGATTGGTCCTCTTTAAGAAGAAAGAACAAACAACACTTATTCTCCATGTACTCTATGATCTAGCCATACTGGCCAACCTGTTGCTCCTCAAAAAAGATGCTCATCCTCTGCCTCCATGCCTTTACACTGGCTATCCCCCTCCCCCTTGGAATACCCTCTCTTCTCACTTGGACCTCTTAGAAATGCTACTCAAATGACACCTCCTATAGAAGGCCTCCCCTCCAACCTCCACTCCACTCCCCTCAGGTACTAAGGCCTTCCTCTCTAAGGTTACTTTGCATCTCTTCTGTATGCATCTTGTAAACACCTATTTGTGTCAATGTTGTCATCCCCAATCAGAATGTAAGCATAAAACAAAAGGAATATAAGAATCTTGAGGATGGGGACTGTTTCCCTTTTTCTTTGACTCTTCAATGCCTACCATTTGATGAAGGCTTAATAAATGCTTGCTGATTGATGATAAACTTTGATTTCAAATTTTCAGCAACCAAATTTGAAAAACATATTAGATTGGTCAGTTATCTTACATCTTCACATAATACATACTTTTTTTAAAAATAAGTTTTTTATTAATGCATTCTGTTTCTTATATGATCATGGTTATCCCAAGTATACTATCCCCTAACTTTCCCAGAGGACAGCTTGGTGGTTCAGTGGACAGACTGCTGGGCCTGGAGTCAGGAAGACTCATATTACTGAGCTCAAATCTGGCCTCAGACATTTACTGTGTGACTATGATCAAGTCATTTATATATATCTATATCTATATATATCTATATATAAATATATAGATATATAGATATAGATATAGATGTAGATATAGATATAGATATCTCTTCAGAACAGGGTGGTTTGGGCCCTCTCTTTCGAGTAATTATAAATTTCATTCAGGAAAATCTACAGTATTCTAAG
Source organism: Vombatus ursinus (assembly GCF_900497805.2). Lineage (NCBI taxonomy): Eukaryota > Metazoa > Chordata > Mammalia > Diprotodontia > Vombatidae > Vombatus > Vombatus ursinus. Next base: position 6,792,841 of record NW_020949613.1, on the reverse strand, counting down.
GTTTGATGCAAACAGTGGTATGGGATCTGTATACAGGAACAACTGGAAGACTTCACCATGCACAGGGAATCCCTCTTCAATGTAGATTTGGAGTTGGATCTCCTCTGTGTCACTAGCAAATACCTTTGATCCTCACAGCAATCCTAGGAGAAGTAGGAGCTACTATGACCCTCGTTTCTACAGATGAGGAAACTGAGGCAAACACTGGTTAAATGACTTGCCCTGGGTCACACAGCTATAATCAGAGGGGTCATTGGATAAGGTTATCTTTGTCTTTCAAGAAATATTGTATAATTCTGAAATGATACACATAGTGAGGGCAACTAAGTGGTACAATAGATTATATCACTGGATCTAGAGTCAGGAAGACCCAAACTCAAATCTGGCCTCAGACATTTACTAGGTGTATCCCAGGGCATATGACTTAATCTGTTTGCCTCAACTTTCTCATTTTAAAACTGGAGATAATAATAGCACCTATGTCTCAGGGTTGTTTTAAAGATCAAGTAAGATAATAATTGTAAAGCACTTAGCATAGTGCCTAGCACACAGTAATCACTATATAAATGTTAGTTACTACTCCTAGAAATCTTGTTGAAAGAAAAAAAAATTAAGGCAGTATTTTGCTCTACTGAACCACATACTTTTTTTAAATGATTAATTAACAATAAGTGGAGTAGAATCTTGTATACTCTACATTTTTCTGGCAGTTGTGTGTTAATGGGTATGTGGTATACTATGGAAAATTGAGGACCTACTTGGTATATGCACAGGTTATTCTTAAAATTATAAATAAATGGAAAAGTTAGACACATAGGGCAGTAGTCATTATTCTTTTGGTTATTTTTGTTTTTGGTATAAAGATTTTTTTTCTCCACCTTTGCTATCTTCACCTTTTTCAGGCACTTTGAAAACTGATCCCTCACTCCCTCAAGTGAGGGACAGCTCTACACCCCTTGCCAGCAGGAAGCAGTTTCAGAAGCCGAGAACTTTGCCCCTTACCCCAAAAGAATTTGGGTCCCATTTGTTGGAGGGGGGAATGATGGGGATAGGCTCTGAATCCCTAAAAGGAAAAGACCATGTCTTTGGGACCCGAACCCCAAAAAAGAAAAGTTCTGGATTTTCCCACATGGCCAAATCTCTTAGCCTGAGGCTATAATCCTGTCAATTGGCCTTTCATTATAGCCTATGCCCAATCTCCCAATTCTCTGTTACCCTTAACCGAGTTTAGGTCTCCATTGTCTTACCTTCTTATGGCTCCCAGCCACTTCCCGCCCTTAATCCTATCTAGGCTCCATTCTTCCTTGTCCATGTGGTGCAGGTCCCTGGCACAGTCACCCCAGTTTACTGGCCACTCCCATCCAGATCCTCCTTAGACCCTCTCCTCCAGTCACCTCAGACTACCTGGCCACTCCTAGATTCCTCTTTATATACAGATCTTTCTATATATAAAGTACATCTGGACTCCATTAAGGTGCTCAAATTCTTAAGATCTGGTCCACTTGCATTAGCAATACAAATGCTTAGATTCCTTAAGAGTCTGGCCAATATGGCAGATTCTTTAAATCTCAACCACCCCTGATCAATGTCCTAATAAACCTTGAAAACAAAACAAAACAAAACAACAACAAAAAAAACTGATCCCTCAATTCCTTTACATTTGTATTGACTTTGATACAAGCCTCCTCTATGTATGAATATCTGACCTAATCCTGCAAATTTTCCCTTCTATGTTCTCTTAGTGCCATTTCTACCTCCTCTACACTCATATATAGAAGTGATGCTGTCATACAGTCAAAAAGCATTTATTAAGCACTTACTATGTGCCAGGCCCCGTGCATCAGGGGATACAAAGAAGGAGTAAGAGTCCCTGCCTTCAAGGAATTTACAAGTGCAGTAACTCAACTGTCCTTAAAAGTGAGCAGATGGTTAGGAAAAAAAAATCACTGTAGACAACTGAAAAGAAAAAAGTAGACAGTCATCTACTTGGGAATGGCTAAACAAATTATGATAATAAAATTTAATGTAATATTACTGTTCTATAAGAATGAATATAAATAATAAAGAAGCAGGAGAAGATTTTTATGAACTGATACAAAGTAAGTAGATAAGAAAAACAATTTAAACAATGATTAGAACAAAGTAAATGAAAATAACAAAAACTGAATACCATGTAATTAAAATGACCAAGCCTAAGGCTCCCAAATAGATGTAAGAATGTATTTGTCTTCCTTCTTTGCAGAGGTGAGGGACTAGGGGTGTAAAACACTGGATATAATATTGAACTTAGTTGATGTATTGATTAGTTTTGCTAAACTGCTTTCTCACCACTCTACTATATCTTTCCCTTTTTACTTATTATAATAGAATGGCTCTCTGTGTGGGGGAGAGAGATAATGAGATAGTAAGATGATGTAAAAATAAAAGTTATCAGTAAAATCTTAAAAATTTAAATCTTTGCAGCTTTTTTCTGCTTTTTTTTTGTTTTTCTTCTTCTGGTATCATCCTAAAATACCCTCAGCATGACTTTACTTAGTTGGATTTCTAGTCAAGAATTTTTAAAGCTGGTTTTATTGTTCGCTGCTTTTCCTTCTTTCACTAGACAATACTATTTATAATCTTTCATCATCCACTGTAATGTTTTACAAATAAGTTTATATTCTAAACCAGTATGGCTCTTTGCCTTCCTACCTTTCCATTAGTCTAGTAACAAATGTTTGCTCAATAGGTGCTCTTTTGGTCAGCTCATAACAGCAACTTATTTGCATTGGTTAAACATCTATGTAAAATCACTGTAACCAGCATCAATGACTTTTCTTTTGTCCATATCCCATTTTTCAAGATCAGTGATGTATTTAAATAGGTTAGGCTGTAGTTGTTTTAATTGCACATCAAACCATCCTCATTTTTATTTTTTCTTCTAGCTTTGTATGAATTTTGAATTTTGTTCTAACAAGTCTGACAGTAGGCAGACAGCTGATTATTAAATTACTTCCACAAGTAATATATATTTTCTGTTAAAATATAATCATGGCCAGTGCATTTCTAGTTTTTTCTTGAAGAAAATTATATGATGTACAGGGATCAGGCTTCTATAAAGTCTATAAGTTTCTGGCCTCTTTCATTTGTTTTTCCCAAGTTATATTTTCAAACACATTTTCACCATCCTCACCTATTTCACCTTTGCATTGAAGTCATCCTTATATGATGCATAAGCATTTATTATTTTCTTGATTAAAAAAAAGATTAATCATTTAATTTTCTCCATACCTCAGTTTCTTGTCTATATAATTGATACTAAGAGGTGGTACAACCCTGGAGCAGTACTGAAACTGAACTCAGAAAATTCACTTTAATCTCTGGTTTCAAATATGGCTAGATTGAGACATCATATATTTAGAGCTGGATGGTACCATGGAAATCATCTGGTTCAAGACTCTAATTTAACAGATAAGGAAACTGGAGTCCAGAAAGGATGAGTGGATCCTCCAAAGATTCACAGGTCGTCAGTAGCACAGTTGGTATTTGAACCCAGTTCAGCTGCTTCTATAACCATTGATCATTCCATAATAACAGATGTCCTCCCTTTATAATTATTAGGTCCATACTTTCCCCTGCAATATCCCTAAGCATAATAAACTTTTCCTCTCACATCCTGCTGTTATGCAGGATGAATATTTTAATTTTTTTATATCATGTAAAGGTAAGCAACGAGTACTATTATTAATGATCTTTCCATAGGAAAATGTCAGATTATTTTAAAGTTGTTTTTTTTTTTAAATCTTAAGTAAATTCTCATTCATAGTTGGGGTTAGCTATGGCATATACTATTTGATTTATGCAGCTATTTTTCTTCCAACCTGCTTTATCAACATTGCCTCATTAATCTTTAAATCATTATTTATCTTCATTTTACCAAGAAGGGAAAAGAGTCCCAGAGAAATTCTATCAGTTGTTCAATGACAGGCAAAGACTTTGCGACAATGCCAAAAAAACAAGCCAGGCCTCTTGAGGCTGGGTCTAATACTAACCTTCTGAGTTCTTCCTTAATACCTTCTTAAGATTCATCAAGAACAATGTACATATTTTCAACTACAACACTAAAGAAAGGGAAATTGAATGCAGCAAACAAATTGACTATTCCTATTCCTAGGGATCAGAGAAAATGCTCTCTAGGATGAAACAGGAGCTTTTCTTAAAAACAGGTGCTGGTCATGAGGTAATGGAAAGAGTGAATCCCATCTCTCTTTGATAAGGATGACCCACCAAAGAAAATCATAGCAATGGGGGGTAGATGGGATTTATATGAACATTCGGTAAGATGTCACTTAGATTTATCTTTGCCATAAAGTCTCCTTGACATAGTGTTACTTTTAAGTCTTTTAAACTGTCCATTTTGAAAGATTTCATCATTAAAAAGCATTTACCAGTTTCAGATTTAATGTGGACAATAACTGCCTGAGGATTTTACGACACTGAACAATAGTGTTTTAACCAGCCTCCCAAGAAGTGGAAAAGGTGGACAATTTTTCAGTTTCTGGCTATGATGTCACTGTTATAATTTCTTGAAAGTATCTATTGGATCTGGTTTCACTTTTTAAAAAAAAAAAATCATTAAAAGGGACAGAAAGTCAAAGTTTCTTTTTTTTTTTAAATATGCAATTTCCTTTCTTCCTTTAGAAAAATGTAAGGGGAAAGAAAAGAAATTTTTAGAAAATGGTGGTGCAACAAATTTATTTGTTGAAGACCTACTAGTTATAAGGCACTGTAGCTACAAATTCAAAAGAGAGACAGTACCAGGCTACAGGGAGCTTGACATATACCCTGTCTCACCCATTCTTTCAAAAACTACTTTTAAGAGGCTGTATCCCTTGCAACAAAACACAGCAATATCAAGAAAAATCTGAAAAACAAACTTTAAAAGCCTTTTAACTGGTTCACTGCAAGAGACTTTTACCACAAAAGGAAAATGGTCAGCTAGAAGTAACAGTGAAGAATATTACCAGAAATGACTACATGGATTAAAAGAAATGGGAATAACTAAGTGTAGACTCACAGGTTCTTTTATATAACTTTGGATACTGTCAAGATTTTATGGGCACAGTTCATGTCCCAGGGCTCTTATCTAAAAGGCAGTGTGGTGCTATGGGTAGAGAGATGAATCAAAATGCAGGAAGACTGGAGTTCCAATATAACCTTTCACACTTCCTAGGAATGTGACCAGAAGCAAATCACTTAATCTCTGCATTTCAGTGTTTTCATCTCTAAAACAGAAGAAATAGTTATCAGCACTATCTATGTCGTGTGATTTTTATGAGGTTCACCCAACATAATGTAATGTAAATAGCTTTACTAAGCTTAAAGTGCTATTTTTTTCAGGAAATCATATATAATAAAGGAATAACAAGAAAATAAAGAGTTACTGGAAAACAGCTAAAAATTAAAGTTTCCTAAATAAGCAATTTACACTTAAATTGTACACCATAGCAATTCAAAATGTGTTATTGTAAATCATTATATAAAGATAAATTATAATACGCTATACAAACTCAATTTATTCATTTATTCATTCATTCATTCTAACAATCTATTGAAAGACTATTATGTGACAAGGCACCATGCTATGGTGGAGTAGATAGAACATTGGGCCTGGAGACAGGAAGACCCAAGTTCAAATAAAAGTTCAGATGCTTACTATTACTGTTTACTTACTATTACTCCCTGGCATATAGGAAGCCCTTAAATGTTCCTTGAATGAATGAATGAGCAGGTTACTTAACTTCTGACTGCCTCAGTTTGCTCAACTGTAATATGCAGATAATAATAGCAGGGCTGTTGTGAGGATCAAATGAGACAATGAGGATCAAATGAGACAATGTTTGTAAAAAATGCTTAGCACAGTACCTGACACATTGCAGGTACTTAACACATGCTTCCCTCCTTCCCTTACTCTTCCTTCCCCATCTGTGATCTTTCTAATCTGCTGAGAAAGGTGTTAAGGAGTATCTTTATCCTCACTTTAGAGTTAGTAATATGGAGGTAGAGAATTTAAGTAACTTGTCTAAATGAAAGGTAGAGCTTAAATAAGAAACCAGGACAGCTGAATCTCAATTAACCATACATATTCACATTTTGAACATGAAAGTGGGATTGGATACTATGATCATCTATCATTGGCCATGGTGTCCTATCATGCTTTAACACTACGTTACATTATGCATGTAACTAAACCTAAATATATGAAAAATACCCTCTATTAAATGGCTTTTACTTGAAGGATCAATGAAGAATTTCCCCTCACTGAACAATAACAAAATGAATAGCCTGAAAATGTCCTACAGGTATAACACCATTTACTAAGGCTTCAACTTGTTAGGACTTTAACAGTAGTTCAAGCACTCTTGCTATTACCCTAGGAAATAAGTATGCTAAGCTACTCCAAGGCCCAGAATCAGGGCATGGCTCACAACAAGAGATGCTAATTTCATTACAGCACATATTACAAAGCACAACCAGCCCCTTGCACTTGTCTGTGGATGGCAATTATTGTTGTTTATTGATCAAACTCAGTCAGGGTTTAGATGTGTTATATGTGATTAAATTCTAATCAAACCCAGGGAGGTACAGAGTGAGACAACTTAGCTATTAAAATGGCAGGGCACACAGCGAAGCTGTTAGGGCTGCCAGCTGAGGAATTTCAATGTGAAAATTTCATATATAAGCTCTCTTGACAAGTGTGAGGATAAAATATAATGTAGATAAATTTAAAAACCTGTAAGAAAAATCTCATTCAGCTAAAGTGTAAAAACAACAACTTTTAGATGATTATTTCTGTAAGATTTTTTATTGCTAATATCTACATCTCTAATTACCAATATTTCTACCCTAGACACAGACATACATTTAAAGGAAATGATAAGGGGAAATGGTTAAAATACAAACAAAGGGTCCTAATCTTCAAAAAGCCTGAAGTAGGCAAGTAGATATGGTAGATAATCATATCCTGATGGATATGGTTAGCTGATCAAATTTTTAAAAGAGTACCAAAATGATTGTTATTTCAATAGAAAAATCCCACAGAAAATGAATCAAACTATAGTAAGATGACATTGAAAAGCATACTGTATGAGTGCTGGATACACTGAAACATTTTCTTCCTGAGTCTTAAACATTTTTATTCATTTATTTTCCAGGAGAATGAGAGCTTTCTTAGGAAAGACACTGTTTCATTTTTGTCTCTGTATCACCAGCACCAACACAATCATCTCTGCCATTTTAATAAGCAAGTTGTCTTACTTTATACCTCACTGGATTTGATTAGAATTTAATTGCATACAACACACATAAGCACATAGTAAATAAATGTTTGTTTGAATTGAAATTTTAAAGATGATAAAAAAAATTAAAAAACCAGCGTATTAGGTTTATAAGGCATTGAGTAGCTGGTTTCATGGTCCTAAAGAAAATAAGCAACAAAGATTGAGAAAAGAGGTGAGAGAGCAGACATGGAGAAATACATCAAAGGAAAAATACAGGTGCTGGAAGAAATCTGGGAATGAAGAAGCAGAGCGAATATATATATATATATATTTAATGTATATGCACACACACACACACACACACACACACACACACACACACACACACACATATATTCACCAGGAGACGTGCTGAAGGTACTATTACGAAGGTATGATTTGAAAAACAACCCAGACACTTCTTCATAAGATGATGAGGAGACCAGAACAGTGAGGGGATTGAAGAACATGAAGGGACTATGGAGATTTTTAGTTTGGAAAGGAGCAGATAAAGAAAAGATATTATAACTGTTTTAAAATCTATGAGGGGCTACAGATAAGTCTTTTTCTTTTTTTAGTAATCTTATTTTTATTGATATTTTGTTTTTAAACCGCCTTCATTTCTGAATATATCTCTTCCTACTCCCCTGCCTAGCAAACTATCCCTTGTAATAACCTGAAGGGTTATTAATATCTCTTCCCAAAGGAAAAAGAAAAGTTTTATTCTACTTGTATAAAAAGACAAAACAGAACCAATGGAGAAAAGATAAATTCAGGCTTGACATAAGGAAAAACAAGTGGAATGCGCTACTGCAGAAGGTAATGGGCTCCCCGTCATTAGATATCTCTAAGATAAGGCTGAGTGACCATTCATCAGGGATACTATTGAAGGAAGTTCCAGTTCAAGTATGGGTTATGCTGGCTGGTCACTGATGGTCTGTCTTTGACATTCTGTAACACTGTGTACATCAACAACAAAAGGCATTGAAACTTTCATATTGTCTGTTTTTAAAAAGGCAGTGTGTTATCATGGAAAAAAGCAATGTCACTGATACAGTTAAAATCCTGGCTCTGCCACTTTTAGTTCTGTGAAGCTGGGCAAGCCCCTTAGACTTTCTGAGATTCAATTTCCACATCTGCAAAATGCAGATAATAATATTTAAAATACCAACTTTCTAAGAGTTTTGAGAAAAGCACTTTTTAAGGCATGGTATTATAGTGTAAAATAATACTGTAATGCATTATGCAAATATTCCAATATTAATGTGAGCTATTTATTTGTTGGTCATAATCTTCTGATGCCATTATGGGTCCAAACTTTTTCTTTATAATTCTAAAGCATGTTTCTTCATGCAGAATGTAAGCTCTTTGAAGGCAGGGAATGCTAGATTTGTGCCTTAATGTCCCCCAGGACCTAGCACAATGGATGGCACAAAATAGGTGTTGATTGCCTACAAAAAGGCAACCTTGATAATGCAGGACTGAATTCAGGGGCTCAGTCAGAAAAGTATCTCTAGGCAGAATACACAGGACATGGCATTATCATCCAGATCTCCTCTTTGGCTAACTCTAGGTCCTGGCTCTGGAATAGCACTGAGCTGACCAAAGACCCATCCCATGAGCTCTTGACTGCCTTCCCCAAAAGTTTAAGCAGCCAGGGCTACCCAGAAAGAAATGGGAAGGAAATCCCAGATTGCCTCTTGGAATCATGCCTGGCCATTAGTTCCTATATTCCTCACCTCCACATCTTTGACCCTCAAAAGATGGGCAACAGAATTGAAAGGAATCTCAGAGGTCATATAATTATCTACTCAAGCTCCCATTTTCCCAAGCTACAAATTTTCCCAAGATATAAATGTAGTATCTAAAATGTATGTGTGGTATATAATCCTAAATGCCTTTGCACATATTGCTAATTAATTTATTCAATTAATATTTGCTAAGTACTCATCACACATGTAGGCTTGGTTAGCCACTGGATAGAAGAGAAAAGCTTTTTTAAAATCTTTTTTTAAAGTAGACTATGAATTCTTGGAACTTACAATCTAATTGTGGAGTTAAGAGATAACTACAATACTCTTCAGATACTCAAATGGGCCTGTGATTTAATGGATCGGGGTAGTCCTTCCGAGAATGATGAAGATCATAATTTACCTATTCCTGCCTATCCTGTGCAACTGTTGTCTATGTCCTTCCATAAGTTCATCAAGGTAGTAGGGGTCTTTCACAACTTTTGATAATGAGAGAGTATGAACATATTGCCCAGGTAATCCATCCAATGCTCTCTTCACATGATCAGTCCATCTTCCTTTTTTGTTCATACATTTCTTTGATATCATCCTATACTATGCTTTTCCTTTATAATTCCTATTCACATATATCCTATTATAATAGCCTGTTCAGGGGCAGCTAGGTGGCTCAGTGGATACAGCACTGGCCCTGAAGTCAGGAGGACCTGAGTTCAAATCCGGCCTCAGATCAAACACTTGACACTTACTAGCTGTGTGACCCTGGCCAAGTCACTTAACCCCAATTGCCTTAAAAATAAATAAATAAATGAAGGATAATAGCCTGTTCACACTCACCATGAAACTTTCTACTGGAACATAAGACACAAAGCAAATACCACATTTTCTTTAGCCATGTTCTCTACCTACATTTTGGCTCCAGGAAATAATCAGAGTGACCTTTAAGTGGGCAAATGGAAAGGAAACCCTAGCTCTTTCTGGTGTTGTTGCCTTTGAAGTCTCACCAAAAAGTAACACCCTATAAATTATTAAAAGGGATATAAAAGTTATCACCATCAAGGGAAGCAAAGGTGAAAATAAAAGGGGCAAATGTGGTCATGGCCAGCATGATACAATGTGGATCAAATCCAACTTCCACTGCCTTGCCTGTCTCAACATACATTCCAGTACCAGAATTCTGATTATTTGACATATTTCCAGCTATTTCAAAAAGATAAAGAAATCTTCACCAAGAGGTTCTGACCATAAAATATCAATAAATGGTTACAGAGTTTTACCTTGGAAGCATTTCAGTAGGGAATTTTTTATGACTTTTAAACAATAAAATATTTAAAAGCACTCATAATGGAAAGATCTAAATGCACACTTGTCAAAATGCTTGTACATGGACCGTTCATTCACCAACATACTCCCCTTTAGAACAGACTACAGCAGCTACCATATTTCATCCTGCAGGGAGCTATTCACTAAAGGTACTCAACAAAAGCAAAAGTATTATTAATTGCTGATTACCCATGAACTACACGTCCAGGGTCATTTTAGAAATACAATTAAAATCTAGGCCTACAGGTACGATCAGGGCAGGAAGGTAGCCCAGCAGATAGAGCACTGGGTTTAGAATCTGGAAGACTTCTCTTTCTGAGTTCAAATCCAGCCTTAGATACTTCCTAGCTGTATGACCCTGGGCAAGTAATTTAACCTTGTATGCATTGGTTTTCTCATCTGTAAAATGAGCTGGAGAAGGAAATGGCAAATCACTCCAGTATCTTTGCCAAGAAAAGCCCAAATGGGGTCATGAAGAGTCAGGCACGACTAAAACGACTCAACAACAACAAAAGAGGTATGGTGAATGAGTTGTTAACCCACCTCAAACATGTAAAAAATTTCAATCAATCAATAAATCAAGCCTCTACTATGCATGTTACAAGTACAGTATTATGTTCTGGGGACACAAGATCAAAAATTAAATAGTCCCTACCCTCAAGGAACTTATATTTGATAGCTAAAGATATTTGCTAGAAACACAGAGTAAAGAAAGGAAGGAAGAGTAAGTGAAATCTGTATTACTATTTAGGTAGTTATTAATTAACAAGTATTTATTAAGCACTTAAATGGGGGTGATTGGTATATATATTAAGCATCAACACCAATCAGCTCAGTAGGAATGTAAGCAACATCTTAAACAAGAGGCTAAATAGGGAAAGAGGAACGATCAACCACGGATGAAACCAAATCTGAGTTTTCATTGTAAAAGGCAAAGGGTCTTCTTTGGTGATTAGAATTCTAAAATAAATCCAATCCTATAAAGATGCATGATGGTTTTTGGACTCCAGCTGTGACATTCACCTTGTTTTATTCCAGGTTAGAATGTTATCTAGCTCCCTTGACACCCCAGCCAATACAACAGCATAGAAGACAGTATACCACGTTAGTATATTCAGGATTATTTTTCTGACAAAGCAGCTTTATTTTATTTAAAAGTACTGGAAGATATTCACAACACTGACTTTCACATTTCTAGGCATTCTTTTCCCTGCAACTGTCTGTAAAACAAAGTGTTAGGTCTAATGATCTATTAACAGAATTTTAGATTAAATAGTGTGACATGACAAGTGATGCTTATCAAAATAGTCAGTCAGCACGCCCCACATTATCCTGGGTTCTGCAACACCGACGACATTAAAAAAAAATTTTTCCCAAGATGAAAAATGTTGTCATTAATTTTCAGCTTCATTAGCAAGCATTAATAGACTATTCAAAAAAAATTTTTTTTTAAGTGGCACCACTTCTCGGAATGAAAAACTGAAGAAACAAATACAAGTGCCAATGTGGACTTGCATGAACATGTGCACATATGCATGCACATGTTTCAAAGTTTGTTCCATCACCAAGCCAAAAGGGGGTATAAATGCCACCCAGCAGACCGAAGAACCAGAATTTTCAATGGGGGATTAAAACTAGAAAAGTTAGTGCTTTGGCTTAATTCATCTAAAAGACAGGCAATCTGGCAGTCCGCCTGACAAGTTGCATGGAATATTAGGGTGAGGATATTAAATGAAACTGAAAGGAAGAGTCTGATGCCTCATTACCAAGGCCTTGGAACAGAATCCGACCTACCTGGTTTATCCCGGTTTGAGAGATCTTGGATGACTGGAGCCTCTGCTTCAACAGCTCGGGATCACTGTGGCGGAATGGGCACCCTGACAGCCAAAAACACCAGCAAGCGCACAAATGAGGCTATTTACCCAGGAGTTAGCACAATAATACACTCGAGAGACTGACTAAGCTCTTCTTAATTGTCTAACAGCTTATTAATAAAAAAGTTAATTACCCGTGTGTGTGACTGCTTTCCTCTTTTACTTTATTTTTTTTAAATAAACACTCCAACTATACGGTTATCAGGGCAATGCAGGCTCAAGAGTTACATAAAGCATAACAACACAAGTAGGTTGAGATTTCCTTTTCAGAAGAGGAAAACAGTTTTAATTAGGTTCTTAGCTAACAAGCAGAGAGATAATCACAATATAGCTATAACCATGCCCTAAACTGCTAAATTCCACCAATTATTAAAAAAAATTCTACACCAAAACATACACTCTGCCCCACCCACAAATATATCATCTTTCTACCTAATTGGGGGAAGCAAATATGAGGGGATTTATACCCAAACATTTTCTGCAAAGATTACATTTATTACCTGTATATCCAAAACTATAACAAAACTGAGAGTTGATAAGGAATTGGAAATTGCTAACTGGGAGGTAAACAGGGACTACTATTACTGGTATTAATACTAATAATAGCTACTAAATTTAGTAAACAAGCTGCAAATTAAGAAAACTTTTAAAGTTCATACATACAGGATCATAGGGATCTATATTATTTCACAGGAAAAAATAAGTAAATGTGGGCTCCTATATATATATTACATAAAAAAAAAAACTTAAGCAATATAGAAGCAATTGTAGAAGTTTGAAAACTTTTAATATAATATAAAATGGTGAGTAAAATACTTTAAAAATTATTCTACACTCTGAAAAATGAAAGAAAAACAATGAATTTATAACATAAAATACAATATAAAATATAAAAACTAACAAAAATATATTAGATTAAAATATATAAGACCTACTTTTGCTCTTTTGAGCTACACAGGACAAGTCTAATTCCTCTTCCATATGACAAGCCTTTAGATAATTGAAAGCAGGTATTAAGTTTCTGCTAGTTCTTCAGTTTCCTCATTTGTAAAATGAGCTGGAAAAGGAAATGGCAAACCCCTCCAGTATCTTTACCAAGAAAACCCCAAATGGAGTCATAAAGAGTTGGACACGACTAAAACGACTGAACAACAACAATTAAGTTCCCCAATTAAGTTTTTTTTTCTTTTCTGGACTAAATATTGTGAATTCCTGCAACTGCTTCTTATATGACATGATTTTTACACTCTTTGCCACCCTGGTCTGAAGGTTGTTGTTGTTGTTTGTCCTTTGTTCTAGAAAAGGACCATGACATCTGAGGTACTATGTTTAGGTAAAGTCTCTCTTGAAATGTAGTACCTTGAATTAAACCCAACTCATTAGTTATAATAAAAATTATTAAACTGGATGTCTAGTTCCATATTTTTATTTGGAAGAGAGAGAGGATGGTGGTTATTGCTGAAATAATAAATAGCCCAGGACACCACTTGCTTTTCCAAATAATCTTAATTATAAATGAGCAAGTTCAGAATAGGACTATGAGGACAAAACTACCTGTGAGGTATATAAAAGTTTATAGACTTCATTCTTATATTTATCATTTTTCTTTTATTATTCAAGCTGGGATTATTAGGATTTTAAGTAAGAATTGCTCTGAAATAATCTGATTGCACATTCACAAATGGATCCAATGAAGAACAGAGGGAGATATCTAAAACCAGGCAACTCTTTGATAAGCCTAGATCTTTTTTTTAAGAAGATACATGCAAGTTAAGTGGTATAAATTGAAATAACGCTCATAGGATATGATCATAAATAAAGAGTTGGAAGGGATCTTAGAGGTCAACTTGTCTGACTCCTTCATTTTACAGAGAAATCCGAAGCCTAGAAAGATTAGATGATTTCCTTAAGCTCAAACAGAGGGTAAGTGGCAGATTGTTGTTGTTTGGTCATTTTTCTGTCCTGTCTGAGTCTCTGTGACCCCATTTAAGGTTTTCTTGGCAGAGATTCTGGAGTGGTTTGCCATTCCCTTCTCCAGGTCACTTTACAGATGAGGAAACTGAGGCAAACAGGGTTAAGTGACTTACATAGGGTCACATAGCTATTAAGTGTCTGAGACCAGATTTGAACTCAGGAAGGTGAGTCTTCCTGACTCTAGGCCCAGCACTGCACCACCAAACTGCCCTAGGCACATCTAAGATTTAAATTCAGGTCCTCTGGGTCCGAATCCAACCTTCTTTCCACTACATTATGCTGCCTCTCTATGCTGTCAGGACAACTAAAGTCTAGAAATAGCAAGAGGCTTTTAAAAAATGCTGCAGACTACAGAAGGAAGGGTTTTTTTTTTTATTTTTGTTTTTTAGTTATGTTCAGAAAATGATAACCCACTGCTTGGTGCAAATGGTATGATATCAGATGACAGCAATGGTAGATCTACTTAATTTCTGTATTTGCCTTCATCATGGACAATGATGATTAAATTGGAAAGGGTCAAACATTGCTATAAGAGACCTAAAGACTATGATTTTTGAGAGTAGGAGGGTTATATTCACTTTCAATGACTTGAAATATTGAAGCACAGGTAAGTTACATCCAAGGGTACTGAGAAATTTTACAGATAGGATCATATTACTGATACCTATCTCTTCTCACACCTCAATCACAGGAATCTTTTAGAAAGGGGAGGAAGAAGAAATAGCAATTTATATAGTGCCTACTACTTGCCAGACATTCTGTTAAGCAGTTTACAAATATTAATTTTCAAGTTTAGACTCTGTGGAAAACCAGGGAGGTAATAGAACGTTTTCCAAAAGGGAGGGTGATGGGGAGAAGATTCTAGAAACTATAACTCAATTAGTCTGGAAATATTCTACAATGGATTATTAAACAAATGGAGTGATTTCCTGTGAACTTTTAGAAAAGAAAATAATGATTATAGGGATCATAGATTCAGAACTGGAAGGCACCTGGAAGGCCTTCTGGTTTAACCCCCTCCTTTTAAGATGAGAAAACTGATCATCAAGCATCATTTGTTGAGTATGATGGGCGTTGGAGACATATACAATCAGCCATGACATTTGTCCCTGTCCTCAAGGGGCTTATAGCCTAGGTAGAAAGATGGGACATGTACATATAAAGATAAAGTAATATGAAGCAGTACAAGTTTTTAAAAATGGGAGCATCTGAAGAATCTCACCATCTATATGGGATCAATCTTCCATCTAAACTCTCCATAGAATATCTTCCTTTGACTGAAGAGGAGGAACAGAGTGTGCTGGACTGGATTTAGGAAATTATGAAGTACTTTTTCAACGACCCCATGCCAATTTGCTGCAAAAACTCATCTTTTTTCTATAAATATTATCCTGCTCTTGCAGTGTGGTTTCTTTTCATGATTCCTAAAGGGTATCATGAGATTATAAACAAGCAATGCCAGACCAAATTCATTTTGGTTTTCAATAAGGCACATTGAACTGATACACTGGGAAATTTTTTAGCTATAGTGTCTCTTCACTCAATCGACCAATAAACATTTATTAAGCACCTACTGTGTGCTGGGTACTATGATAAGAACTTCATCAAGGTATCCGAGAAAGCTTCTCATTCTATTCTGGTGAGAACTAATGGCAAGAAGTGGGCTGGATGAAAGCACAATCTGATAGATTAAATGCCAGCTGAGCAACTGTATCCAAAATTGTTGAAGATTACAACAGCATACAGCTCTCTCATGTAGTATAAATACATAGCCCTTGGTCGGTTCCATTCCTTATTTTTTATAAATGACTTAAAGGCATAGAATGCATGCTTGTCAAAACTTGCACATGATACAAAGATGAAAGAGATAGCTTACATTCTGGATGGAAGAATCGAAACTCAAAAACATCTTTATAGGCTAGATTTATGAAACAAAACAAGGAAGATGAAATTTAACAGGGATAAAAAGTAGAGCCACGAGCGTTTAGAGCAACTACACAATTACAGGATGGAGAAACAAAGAAGTTTATGTGAAAAAAAGACACAGGGGGTTTTATTTGACCATAAGCTCAATAACAGTTAATTAACTAACTGTGGCAATGTTGCTAATAAAGTTCATGCAATTAGTTACATTAATAGAAATATACTGTTGATGGTAGCAGAGATAATAGGACCAGTATACTCTGCACTAGTCAGACCATAACTAATGTGTTGGGTTCATTTCAGGGTACTACATTTCAAGAGAGATTTTAACCTAAATGAATTTACCTTCAGACCAGGATTGTGAAGGGTCTGAAAATGATGTCACATAAGGAGCAGCTGCGGAAATTGGTAATGTTTAGTCCAGAAAAGAAAAAGATTTATGGGGAACTTAATACCTGTTTTCAAATATCTAAAGGGTTGTATAAGTAAGGTGGATTTTAGTGTGTGTAAGGAGGATTTTGTTATTCTTTTTAGATAATAGTCCCAGGATACATGGCCAAAATAGATAATATTTCTCATGGTCATGGTTTTTAAACATCACGATGTTTGCACAGTGAGATACAGGGATGACATAATGTACGGCTGCACTGTGCTAGGTCATGACGATATTGCTAAAGTTAACCTGTGAACTTAATGTTGGCAAATTGCCTTCTTTGTCTATTGCCCTATAAATCAAGTGGGCACTGGTCAGTGAGTGGAGCACCCATTTTTGGATTTGGGTAATACATAGAAGAATGCATGTACCTGCCTTGATCAACCCCCATCAAGGCTTGGGGGGAATCTCTGTCTGCCTCAACCAGCTCCCAATGAAGCTTATGAGATGAGGAATTGTACTATTCTCGCCCACCCCCTCGAGAAGTGTGATTAAGGAATGCTGTAGGAGTTGGTGCTCTCATTATCAGCAACCCTCTTAAGAAGACTAGACTAGAATAAAGTAAGCTTATTTAACCCCTCTGAAGCTGTCTTTCTGTCTGACTGGATCAAAACTGAACCTGTGCTAGAACACCTATTAGTGTTAGGAGCCCTCCAGTGTTCTCCTGCCCAACAAATGGTGTTACCTGTGTGTTTACTTGTGAAACAGGTTGTCATGTGGGAGTATTAGGCTTGTTCTATGTAGCTTAAAAGAGCAAAAGAAGGTCTAATATATGGAAATTAAAGAGAGATGTATTTCTGCTCAGGTTAGGTAAGAGCTTTGTAACAATTACGGTTGTCCATAAATAGAATGGGACATCCTATAAAGTATCCAGCTTCCTATCTCACAAAAAGGATTCAAGGAGAGCTTGAATGTTTCTGAGAAGAAGCCTGCTTTGAGTGGCCAGTCTGGCTAGACGACCTCTAGCCATTCAAACCACGATGAAGAAGGGATGGAAGCAGATGACCTGTAAGGTGCCTTCCATTTCTAACACTGTCACCTTATGATTTGATGAAAACACTGGAGGCCCAAAAAGTAGAATTATGACATCTGTCTCGACATCAATTATCAAGGAATGACAAGCATGAAAGAGAGAACTGAGAGTAAGTCAAAAATCCTCTGGGCAGTCCAAATATACGTGCCCAAGACCCTACACTATCTCCGAGGTTTTACTCTGAAAGACCTTCAGGACCTCATTTAGGGACCTTTTATTCTGATTTTGGCTTTGTTATTTGGTTCTGTATCCCATAGCAGAGCAGAAGCAGGAAATTAAAAGGCTGCAAGAAGCAGAAACACTGACAGCAGCAAAATAGCTGTCAATGATCATACCAACGGGTATCACTTGTAGAGTATGTAATTAATATTCATAAGCATGACTAAAGGAAAGTTTAGATATGTAAGACTATCATTTAAACATATAAGACTACATAGACTGTAAGGGAAATTTAGATTATATTCTGATTAATGAGATGGCGAGTAAATTTGTAACATACTTTACAAAGATTTCCATCAAAAATGGTTAGAATAAAACTTTTTCAGTGGAAAATTCACTTATGTGTATGATGCTTCATTATCCAAGAGTAGAGAATAACTTTACTCATCTCTATGAGAAAAATTTGAAACTTAGATTAGGAAACAAAAATCATAGATCACAAAGTCTATAGATGAGAGTTTCTCTTTTAAAAAAATAAATTTGGGGTGATTTATATTAACATTTATAAATAGGAGCCACTTAAATTTCTCAATTAATCGAGGGTTGTTAATTAGATCACAGTCATGAGAATAAGATGCACATTATTCCTGATGGATGAGTCTTTTGAAAATTAAACAGCAATACTTTCCCTGATAGTTTCAAGGCAAAACTTCGAAAAACTTTGGTGTCTGTCTTTTGAGACATCCTAACAGACTAAGAGAAAGAGACAAAACAGCTAGTGAATGGAGAAAGAGAGCACCAAAAAGCCTGGTCCTGCACAGACAGAAATACAGCTGAATGGCTTTCTCTTGCCTGACCTAGTTTGGTAATAGGACAAATCAACAGAAGAGTAACAGAGCCTTGCTTGACACTGATAAGTAACATAAGCCACAAACCAGCTCTTGCGAGTAATGCAGGAAGCCATTACACGTCTTCAGTTTCCTGGGGAGTCCCTGAGTTCCTATCCATTACAACATGTCAGGTACAAGCACTCACCGTGATAATCCCCTTGGCTCGGTGGATTGGTTAGTATAATCTTCATGCAGCTGAAAGGCGTGTAGTCTGTTCTCTTGCCTTCCTTACCATAGCTATGGCGGATGTTGTAAGCATAGCCTTTGTCAAACTGAGTGGAGAAAATGAAAAAAAGACAGTGGAATGTAAATAGACATTGTACTAGGGATATCAGCCTTAGGCTTTATAGGCTGCTACAGCAAGAAGGAAGAAAATGTCAATTAGAATAATGAGTTAATGAACAAAATGAGATTACCCAGAGCAAACAAACAATATCAAAGATAGGTACAAATCCGTTTTTCTCAAGCAAACCCATGATTTCATTGTTGTAGGGAGTACCTGATAGAGAGCTCCCTCTAACACAGCAGATGAACACCTGCTCAGCCACTTGGAACATTAGAGCTGCCAGTGGCATTGAGATGTTAAGTAATTTCCCAGGGTCATACAGCAGTTATGTGTGAGGGGTAAGACTCAAACCCAGGTCTCACTGAGATTCTGAGGCTAGTTGTCTATCCTCCATATCAGAGGTGTCAAACACACAACAGTCAGTAGACCCATCCCAGTACTACCTTAAAATGTAATTAGGAAATATTTAACAAAATAAATAAAAATACAATAGAACATAAATAATGTTGATATGTATTATTCTAAGTAAATATGAGACTCACGGAGAACCCAGCATGCAGCTTAGTGGTCCCTGTTTCTATTTGAGTTTGACACCAATGCTCTTGGCCATGCCACCTTTCTACATTTCAGAAAACTCATTTGGGTATTACTGGTCATTTGTTGAAAAGGAAACATGACGTAGAGGATAAAGCACTGGATCTGGAGTCAGGAAAACCTAATTTTTAGCTGTGTAACCCTAGAAAAGTCATCTAACCTCTCTAAGCCTCAGTTTATCTGTAAAATGGAAATAATAATAGCACTTAAATCACAGAGACAACGTATGTAAAGAACTCTGCAAACCCTAAAGTATTATGTAAATGTAGGTTATTATTAGCAGTAATAATAACGATGACAGTAACAACAACCAGCATGGTATCTGGTCACTCCCGGAGGTCAAGAAATATGGCACAACAGATTACATCTGTGTAGTTTATAGTAGGCCATAGCCTGGACTCTTCTCTCTCTACACTACTTTACTTGGGGATCTCATCAGCTCCCCTGGATTTAATTACCATCTCTATGTTGATGATTCTCAAATCTTTCTATCCTGCCCCAAATTCTTAGCTGACCTTCAATTCGTTTCTCTACCTGCCTTTCTCACATCTCAAACTAGAAGTCCAGTAGGCATCTTAAAACTCAACATATCTAAAACTGAACTCATTATCTTTCCTCCTAAGCCCTCCTCTCTTCCTTATCATCACTATTACTATCGAAGGAAATGTCATCCTCCCAGTCTCTTAGGCTCACAATCAAGAAGTCACCCCAGATTCCTCATTATCTCTCAATACCTCGCCCCATATCCAATCTTTTGATAAGGTCTGCCAATTTCACCTTTGCTGCATCTCTTGAATAAGTCTCCTTCTCTTCTCTGACACTGTCACCACGCTAGTGCAGGCCCTCATCACCTCAAGTTTGCATTATTGCAATAGCCTGCTGGTGCATCTGCCTGCCTCAAGTCTCTCCCCACTCTAATCCATCCTTCATTCAGCTACTGACATGGTTTTCCTAAAGTGCAGATCTGATCATGTCATCCCACTACCTAATAAACTCCAGTGGCTCCATATTGCTTCCAAGATAAAATACAAAATACTGTTTGGCAATCAAAGTCTTTCATAATGTAGCCCCCTTCTACCTTTCTAATTTTCTTAAATCTTACTCTCTGAAATATATTCTTAGATCCAGTGACACTGGCCTCCCAGCTGTTCCATGAACAAGACACTCCAAGTCTCAGTACTGGGGCATTTTATCTGGCTGTCCCTCATTCTTAGAATGCTCTCCTCCTCCACTCCAACTATTGACCTCTCTGGCATTCTTTAAGTCCCAATGAAAAGCCCATCTTTTACCAGAAGCCTTCCCAAATACCTTAATTTTAGTGCCTTCCCTCTGTCAATTATTTTCTATTTATCTTGTAGATAGTTTGCTTTGCATATATTTGTTTGAATGTGGTCTCCTCTATTAGATTGTAATCCCCTTAAGGGCAGGGACTGTTTTTTGCTTCTTTTTTGTATCCCCAGCACTTAGCACATTGCCTAGAACATTATAGGCATTGAATAAATGTATATTGATTGAGGTATAGTAAGCTACCTTCACTCAAAAAAATGAAACTTCTTGGATTTTTAAATTTGAGAAAGCAACTGTTTCTTTAAAACATCTGTACCTTTCTCATTTGGACCTATCAATAAGGAAGTTGTGTACTCTCTTAAAAAGTGCTTAGTTTAACTGCAAAAATATTTGGCTTACAAACCATTTGGATCCTAGAAAAAGAAGTAACTCCATTATTCTGCCTTCATCTCACAGTTCCTCAAGTCCTAAAGGCAATGCTAGTATCAGAAATATCCAAGAATACATAGCAATGGGATGCTAGGTATATCTTCTAACTGCTGGTACCATTCCATTTGGTTATATCAGTCAATATTTCATGTATCTTTCTACAGAAGTTTCTCCTGATGCTATACATTCAATGCAGGTAAAAATCCAGGAGGAAATATTTCCTCAGTGGGGGCTGAAACCTGGGCTACAGAACATTCTTTTCCCAGAAAACACCTGAGTTTGGGGGTTGGGTACTCTATACCCAAGTCTGGCAACTGGCAACTTCAGAAGCAATCAGAAGTATAAATTGAAGGACTGAACCTTTCTATCAGGGACAGGCTCATATGCTAGCTCTGAAACTCAGTATCAGTGTGACCTTGAGTAAGCTATACAAGCTCTCTGGGTCTCATTCTTTTCATTTCTAAAATAAGGGCAACAAGGGGACTAGACAAGATGATCTCTAAGGTCCTTTCCAACTCTAAATCTATGATCCTATCAGCCATGACATTAATAGCATAATAGAAATAAATGGGAAAATAAGGTTAGTTTGGGCAGTTAAGTGATGCAGTGGATAGAGTGCTGGGCCTAGAATCAGGAAGACTCAACTTCCTAAGTTCAAAACTGGCCTCAGACACTTACTACCTGTGTGACTCTGGGCAAGTCACTTAACCCTGTTTGCCTCAGTTTCCTCATCTATAAAATGAGTAGGAGAAGGAAACGGAAAATCATTCCAGTATCTTTGCCAAGAAAACTCCAAATGGGTTCACAAAGAGTCACACATGACTGAAAAATGACTGAACAAAAAGATTAGTTTATGATTTTTAAACTGTTTATAAACTACCTTTCTGAAGCACACCTTTTTGTTATGGGAGGCATATTTGAATCCCAATTTTTTTCACTCTATTCCTCATACTTTCATCATGGGCTCATTGTTCTTCCTATGGATACCTTGTGATTTCTAATCCTTTCAACTACAGAATCATAGTAAACTTAAGACCCAAACATGAGCTATGAACCGAACTATGAGCTATGAAGGACATCAAAAGATCCTAATCCACATTTTGTATGAGGTTTTCCTATATGCTGAGGGGTCAGAAGATCAAAGTAATAAAAATTTCCAAGGACAAAAGCTTTAAGCTTTTGACTACAACAATGCATTTGAAAAGAAGATAAGGAGTTACAATTATGAAATTCTTCCATGGTTGCTTTTGTTTAACTTTGATAAATGAAAGCTCTGGAGAGATAAGAAGCTTGTTTTTGTTATGTATTGCATCCAACAAAATGTTTGTAAATAATATTATCATTATGAATAACAAGTGTATACACCAGTGAGGCTGGTCCTAATTTTGACATGCAAAATTTGTATAATGAAAAGAGTTAGGTTTGGATTAAGAGAGACTTGGCTGAAAAGCAACAGTGGAGTCAAGATGACAGCATAACAGGAAGAAGCATAGCCAAGCTCTCACCCAAAATTCCTCCATATAAATCAAGAAAATGCACCAGACCAGGAGTGGGGAAGCTGTGGTCTCGAGGCCACTTGTGGCCCTCTAGGTCCTCAAGTGAGGCCCTTTGACTGAATCCAAACATCACAGAATAGGGATTTGTTTGGATTTGGATTTTTGGATCTGACTGCTTATTGTTGTTCACTATGCAGTTGTGGGTCACAGATTCCAGGCTGTCTGAGGAGGGGACCTATGCCTAGGGGAAGTGTTCTGGGATGAAGAGTCACTACACATTTTAGACTGTGTACCAAGAAAGGCATAAATTTAGAAACAAGTAGCAGCTGAGATTCTCTGATGCCAGGAGCAGAATAGGTTCAGGTTCTAGCTTCTAGCCCAGTGTGAAGGCCACAGTGGAGGAAGCAATGCAGAAATCCACAACTAAAAGGGAGCATGAAGTTGAATCACCCTGAACCAATTTTATTTTTCTGGCTGCCTGACAGTGGCTGAGTCCAATAGCATTTTACTTGGACTCCAATTGGCACAAGCCCACAAGAGTGTTGCTCAGACCCAAATCCAGGTCAAAAAATTGGAGAGATCAAATCAAAATCAAAACTGTCCACTCAGCATTCAAAGCCTGTCATAACCCATTTCTCCTCCCTTTCCAAGTCTTATACTTTACACCAGGCCTGCACAACAGATAGCCCACCACTGCTTGTAGCCTGCCAAAGGATTTCAGGTGACCCTTGAAAAATGTAGCGTTGTCACTGCGCACTCTCCTGTTTGTCAAGTGACCCATGGCAACCAACCACTGTCATTCTGTCTCTAGTGTAACCTATCAGTAGCTCGAAGAAGTTTAGCTTATTTTAATTTTGGCCCCTACCTACTGCCAAGTTGTATAGGTCCTCTTTACACCCTCCTTCACCCCCTAACAGATACTCTTGGATCCAATAAAAATGACCTCCTTGCTCTATCTCTACAATCTATCTGACACTCTATCTCACCCCTGAGCATTTTCTCTGGCTGTCCCCCATATCTGAAATGCTCTCCTTCCTCAACTCTACCTCTTGGCTTCCCCGGCTTCCTTCAAGTCCCAATAGAAATCCTATCTTCTATAGGACACTTTTCTCAATCCCTTTTAATTACAGAACCTTCCCTCTATAAATTAGTACTTATTTATCCTGTACATAGCTTGTTTATACATATTTGTTCACATATTGTTTCCCCCATTAAACTGCAAGCTTATTAGGGCATGGTCTATCTTTTTCTTTCTTTGTATCCCTAATACATAGCAGTACCTGGCACATATTAAGCACTTTATAAATGCTTACTGACAGACAGACCACTTTGCTCACACTGAAAGCCTGCAAGTTGGCTACCAGATCACATGGCTAACAAGATGAAGGACAAGACTTTTCTTAGATTCTCATAACCTCTCAAAACTTTCCAAAGGAGAAATTACGCATGAGATAAATCAATTTCAGTTATCTCCATAGTCTAGGATATCAAGAACCCAAACAAAGAAAAAAACAATTAAACTAGTAACAGAGATCAATCTCTAAGACCTAATGCATTCACTCCATACCTCCTCTCCCACTCTATCCACTATACTCCTGGTAGCAGGGCTGCAGAAGCTAACACATACACTTATAAAAAACCTCAACTCTATGTCCTAACCTCCCTCTCCCTTCTTTCAGTGCCATGGAGATTTAAAGGGCAGAAATTTGCTTTGGCTGCAAAAACAGCATGGCAGCAATCAGTGTTGCCACAGAACACAGTAAAAAAATGGACTAACAAAGCGAACGAGTGCAGGACACATGTGAGTGTGGCCGCGTGGCACCTTCACTAGGCCAGAAGGAAAGAGTCCAGTATTTGGCTGGGACCAGATCTCTCCCCTTAAAAGTCACTTGGGACAGAGACTGAGGTTGTTGAGCTGTAACTTATATATATCTATATATCTATATCTATATCTATATATATATATACGAGGTTAAGTAACTTGCACAGGTCACACATCTAGTAAGTGTTTAAGGCCACATTTGAACTCAGGTCCTTCTGACTCCACAGCCAGTGCCCCATCCACTGTGTCACCTAGCTGCCCCTGTTGAACTGTAAATTACTTAGCATGGGAGGAAGCTGACATGCTTTGAGATGCAAGCACCAGGGAAAACACTAACAAATAAAAAAGGAAAGTGAGCAAAAGGAGAAAAGAGGAAAAAAGGCTGAAGGTACCAATGATCCCAAGAGAAAGAAAATTCAATTAAAGACCTTGAACATAAAGAGATAAACCAATAGTGAAGTTATTGAGAGCAGGAGGAAATATGATCTCCAGATCAGGTAAAAGAGTTCAGGCCTCTATGAATAAATTTTTCAAGAAATAGGAAAATTAATCAACACCTAAATAGGCAGAAGAGCCTGTGGATTCTCAAGAGAACACTGGACTACAACAGAATGTTTCTGAGTGGTTGAAAAGAGAAATTAGAATTGTGAAAGCAGATTATTGACTTGACTAAGCATCCTCTGTGTCCAAAGCACTTTGGGGTAACAGCAGCAATACTATTTATTAAAACTATCTGCAAAGTTGCTTCTACCAAAAAAAAATCAGGATTGCATAATTAAAGAATAGGAATATTGTCACTTTTTGATTATATGTAAAGGTATGTACAAGAAAGAGCACTGGAAACCTGGGTTCCAGTCTG
This sequence comes from Vombatus ursinus, assembly GCF_900497805.2. NCBI lineage: Eukaryota > Metazoa > Chordata > Mammalia > Diprotodontia > Vombatidae > Vombatus > Vombatus ursinus. The sequence goes on along the minus strand of NW_020949613.1, from coordinate 6,767,413 downwards.
ACATCTACTATTTAACTATATTTGATCTTAGGTCATTTTCCTTACTCTCAATTTTTTAATCTGTAAAATGGTTATAATAATTCTTGCCTGGCTTGTTTCACAAAATAGGGTTGTCATGAAGACCAAATGAAATCATGTCTGTAAAAACAATTAAAAGTTTTAAAGAGAAATAAAAGCATAAGGCACAGCTGTCATCACCACAGTGCCATATACACTAATGGAAAGAAGTCAAGAAATAAGAATTATGGAATGCAGGGAAATATTACAATTTTTTTTCAGAGTATGTATTTTTAATTTACATTTGAATGTGATGTTCTGGGAGTTAACTGCAAGTAAACTAATGAAGTCATATTATAAAGATTCCACACAGGAACATGTTCCATTTACTTATTCTAATCTATCCTGAACACCTCCAGGGCCAGGAATTAACAGCTCTCTCCAGAGTTCTAAGCACCAGCCTAAACAGATTTTCCTTTTCTTAAAATTTCCCTGGGCCATGATTATGCCTTTCCACTTTCAAGAAATACTTTGTTATATGCAAAGTAGAAGTAAACAGAGCATAAAAGGTCAGCAAAATAAGTAATTAATTATAACAGAAGGATTAAACTATCTCCCTAAACTCCAAAGAACTAGATAATCAATTTATCAATAATCTCAGTTCCAAGTATTGTGCTAAACGATGGGGATACAAACACAAAAGCTGAACATCCCCTGCCTTCAAGGAGCTTATATCCTCCCAATGTGAGAGACAAGAAGTGCATATATAAATGCAGGACATATACAAAGCACATACAGAGTTTCTTATCCTTTCTTCCTAAAAGCTATCCACAGAATAAAAATCTCAATAAAGTGGAAAAATTTGATCATAGCATTTGTGGGAAATGTTCTTAGTAATTTTAACTAACAATTAACAAAGTGTATTAACTGAATAACACTATAGGCTGTATTTAAAAGGAATGTCATCCAAATGACATCACATTTACTATCAGGTTAATAACAAACTTCTTCATGAAACAAAAGTTCATATTTTAAATATTCTTTTGATGATGATGCCATATGGATGAAAGTCATGGATATGTTAATATGACAGTCTCTGGATCATATTTGAGGCTACACATTCTTCCCCAAATCTACTGCTTCTGCCCCTACATCTTCAAAATGTCTGAGGCCAGGTTTGAGGTCGGTCAGGTCTTCCTGACTCTAGGCCTTGCGCTCTATCCATTGTCCTCTACTTTAGACCTCCAATTTCTATAAAATAAGTTGAGGTTTAAAGACATTTCTAACTCTAAAATCTATAGAAAATGATCTAATAATTTTGAGTATCACCAATGGCAGAACCAAGACTATAATTATCTTGTGTTCTCTTCCTCCATGAAAACTTATCCAATAAGCCAACTTAAATAAGGGCAGCTAGGTGATGCAGTGGATAGAGTGCTGAGTCTGGAGTCTGGAAGATGAGTCTTCCTGAGTTCAAATATAGCCTCAGACACTTACTAGCTCTGTGACCCTGGGCTAGTCACTTAACCCAGTCTGCCTCAGTTTCCTCATCTGTAAAATGACGTGGAGAAGAAAATGGCAAACCACTCCAGTATTTTTGCCAATAAAACCCCAAATGGGGTTACAAAGAGTCAAACAGGGCTGAAAACAACTAAACTACACAATAAAATGTTAATGAGAACTAACAGATTAATGGGCAAAACAGAACAAAACAAAAAAAAAAACCTAACACGCCTTTTCTTGTCTGTCTTCTTGGCAATCTCATCCAGTCCCACAGCTTCAATTTATTATCACCTCTATTCAGATGACTCCCAAACCCAGACATGCAACTTTGATATCCTGACCTCCATAGCCAAATTCCCAATTTTCCAGAAGTATCCACCTAGATATGCCACTGGCACCTCACACTCAGCACGTCCAAAACTGAACTCAACAAAAGCTGCTCCTCCTCCTAACCTAAGCCTCAGAATTTATCTGATGCTTGCCCCTCCCTCATGCTCTATGCAGTCTTCCCCTTAGCTAATCAAGTCCTTTCAATTCTGTTATATTTTTCAGCTGTCTCCTCCTTTACAATCCAATTGCCACTACTCCAGTTCCAACCCTCATTACCTAATACCTGAATCAATTCACTTCTAGTTAGTCTTCCTGCCTTCAGTCTTCCCCCAACCCATCCAACCCATCCAACCCATCCTGATATTTCTAATAAATAAATCTGATTAAGTCCCTCTCCCTGCTTAAAAACCACCAGCAGCTCCCTACTGTTTAATGAATAAAGTAAAATCTCCTGATCATGGCATTAAAGGCCATTCAACCTGTGGTATAGTATAAAATGTCCTTGAGAGCTGAGAAGCCTTGGTTCAAATACTGCCTCTGCCACTTTCTAATTCCCTGACCAACAGCAGGTCATATAGCCTCACAGAGTCTTGCTTTCTTAATCTGTAAAATGGATAATAATTTTTTAATGCCTTCCTAAGGTTGGTATGAGATCATAAGGTAAAGTGCTTTTTGATTCCAGTGATACAAACATGTTAGCATTCTTCTTAATCTTCGATGTTCTAGCCACTCTGTGCTACTCATTTTTCCAAGTGTGAAGAGGGCCTCTTGCCCCTTCTGCTTACCATGTCTCATTTCTGTCATGGTATCCATCCCACAGCTCTATCTTTTGAAATTCTTCCTTTCAAGGCCTGATTCAGGTAGCATGGATTTGATTTTATAAAGCTTTTCCTAATCTCCCAAATTAGATTGGTTGTTGTTGCTGGTCAATCATTTCAGTTGTGTCCAACTCTTTGTGACCCCATTTGGGGTTTTCTTGGCATAGATACTGGAGTGCTTTGCCATTTCCTTCTCCGGCTCATTTTACAGATGAGGAAACTGAGTGACTTGCCCAGGGTCACACAGCTAGTGTCTGAAGCCAGATTTGAACTCAGGTCTTTCTGACTCTAGGCCTAGCACTCTATCTACTGTGCCACCTAGCTGTCCCCCAAACAAGAAGTTCTATCTCTTTAATTTCTGACACTATTCTACCCGTACCTTTCTTATGCTTTAATCATATTAAAAACCTGAATTATAGCTATCCTCTATTTGCCTTTTTCATTTTACTAGAATGCAGACCCTTTGAAGACAGGAATTATTTTCCTGTTTCATCTTTATACCTCCAACATCTAGCACTGTGCAATGCACATAGTAAGAACTTACTAAACGTTTGCTCAATTATACTGAATTGAGTCAGTGTGTACCCAACGCCATGCCGTTAGTTTGCCAGTAGGCAACATATTTGCATTTTAACTTGGACCTTCAATGCCTCACTCACCCTGAAGGAGGGACTAATGGAAATTTCAGAAACTATATGCAGCAGGCTAGTCTTTTAGCAAATTCTGCTTTATTCACAGACATGAATGCTATATTCATTGACATGATAATGAAGCAAAATTTCCTGAAATTCCAAAAAGAATCTGCCAATTTCTGAAGTGGAAAATCAGCAGTCCTCCATTCATCACAGTGGAAGCAATTTACTGAATTATGTTGTACTAGCCTGAAAGACTAAATGCAAACTTTACAAAGTAGGCCGTTTAAATCCCTCCTCACTGTTCGGAAAAGATCCAACCTAACACAAAGATCACTGAGAGACAACAGGAGCAGATGGACTGGTGGGGGATGCTCTAATTTAAGATGAGTTGGCTCGCTCTGAACAAACAGGTCTTTTGACTTCCCATGAACAAAGGAGGCAAACTGCAAACATCAACTATCATGGAAAATGGTGACTGCAGACATGCGATAAAAGACCATCCACCCACATAATTATCATTGTCACAGGGACTGCCAACTTCATGGTGGGTTTTTTTCCCCCCAGCTTATTCACAGGGCTGAGAAAAAGCACATACAAAAACATCATTTTGAAATAAGAACAATAGATATTTACTATGGTTGACTTCTGTTAGATGTTTCATCTTATGTATTAATTTGCGTAGGCTGGGGTTCATGTGTCATACTTTTGAACATGTTATTTTCCATTATTTCCTTGTCTGACCTTTTTACCTCATAAAAACTATTTGATAGTAGCAATAAAAGCTAATTTTAGGTTTCCTCTTCTGGGTAAATGTGTTGCCTGAGTATTGGACATGGTAATAGTTCAATTAGCTACTTTGGGCAATTTGTAAACTAATAAATTAATAACATGAACTGAATTTAAAGCAACCCTAATGCAATTCGGGGGGGGGGGGGGACCTTACAAATGATTCAGGTTTTAAGAAGTAACACTACACAAGGGAAAGTTTACTGGCACCAGAGTCAGAGGAGTTGGATTCAAATCCTGCCTCTGATGCTCACTACCAATGCTACTTTGGAGAATTCTCTTAAGACCTTAATTTTCTCATCTGTAAAATGAATGAATTAGATTATATGGCCTCTGAGGTCTTTTCCAGCTCTACTTCTAGGAACCTGTGATAAGCAATTGGTAATTTTCTCAATTTTTTCTTTAATCTAATTTTTAATTTAACCTAATTTTTCTTTAACTTTCTTTAGGTCTTCAAAATTTGCATTATAATGAGTAAGCCAGGTGATTCCTTTTACTATCCGTGTAAGGAAAAGGGGAGGGAATGGGGAAAGCACGTAAAATGAGATCAAGAATCAAAAATATGTATAAATTTGTCCACAAGTACAAATAGTATTATTCCAGACAATTTAAAAGAAACAACAAATGGAAAAAGAAAAACAATTGTTTCTATTGCTTTCTCAAAATCTGTCTGGCAGGATCATGCTATGAAAATTTAAAGAGTTCATTTCATGCATCATCCTTTTTTTGTTTTGTTATTTTTTTTTGTTTGTTTTGGTTTTTTTGGTGAGGCAACAGGGGTTAAGTGACTCGCCCAGGGTCACACAGCTAGTATCAAGTGTCTGAAACCACATTTTAACTCAGGTCCTCCTGACTCCAAGGCTAGAGCTCTATCTACTGCATTACCTAACTGCCCCAAAAGGTAAATATTGAGAGTTAGGCATCTCTTTTGCATCATCCTTTTAAAAAGAAGAGTCTTCATTCCTTTATTGATTGATTGATTGATTGCTTTTTTTGGTGAGGCAATCGGGGTTAAGTGACTTGCCCAGGATCACCAAGCTAGTAAGTGTTATGTGTCTGAGGCCATATTTGAACTTGGGTCCTCCTGACTCCAAAACCAGAGCTGCACCACCTACCTGACCCAAAAGTCTTCATTCTTATAAGAACTATACTGTTTAGACTGTGTGTCTGTATATATACATATACATATACATATACGTATATGAATACATATATATACATATATGTGTATATAGATATACACACACACACACACACGTATATGTATACGCACACACAGTACATGTATTAATCCTCAGGAAACTCAACCATTTGGCATTGTAGATGAACTGAGGACTTCTAATTTATAAGTCAGATGTAAAATGAACTAGTTAAGTTGCTAGAATTTACAAATTGCACAAACTAAGGCCCTATTCAGATCCCTTATCACGATATAGTTGACACAACCTTCTCAAATCCATGTAACTAGGATGCTTCAAGTACAAGATCACGATACAGGCTTAAAAATATGATGTCTGTGTGTCTCTCTGTCTAGCTTTGTTGGAGTAGACAGAGACTCATTAACAGAAGGCTGGTTATAATATGGGGTGTTGAATTTCTTTGGAACTATATGGCAATGCATGACCAGGTTGTGATTTCTTCCAGTGAGAGTACCTACATGGACAAAATTTTGCATTTTTTTTCTTAAGTACTGATGAATATCTGAGTACTTAACCAAAAGGATGGCTTAGGAAAACTACAATCAAATCCAAATGTTACTCATGCTAAATAGATCATATCTCTAATCGGGCTCAATTAACAAGTCCATAAACCATCTTCAGGGCAGAGATTTCAAATACATAGTAATAATTCCTGCTCTTTCTCTGAAATAAATGCTAGCAAAGGGCAAAGTGCCTTGAGAGGTAGTCTCATTTTTAAAAATATGAAATTAACTAAATGATAAATCTAATCTGAACCTAGTCTAAAGGGTTAGCTGACTTTTCCAAATCTCAACTAATTAGTGGAAGTATAGGAACCATAAATTAAATTTTCTGACTTTCTTCTGGTGTTTTCCTTACAAGGGAGACAGCATGGGACAGGGAAAGAAATACTCAATTTAGAGACAGGACACCTAGGTTCAAATTTCATCTCTGCTACTTACTATGTGACACTGCACAAGTTATTTATGTTCTCTGGGACTCTGTTTCCTCAGTTGTGTTGGGACTATATGATGTCTTTGTAGCCCTAACTGTATGGTTTTATTAAAGCTACCTCATAAATTCCCGGTCATGGGTACAGTGGGAAAATTCATTATGATAATAACCTACACCACACTTATCATGCTCCTTCAGATTAAAGCATAATTGGGAAATGTTTAATAAAATAAATGAAAATATAATACAACACAAATAAGGTTCATTTGTGGTTTTCTAGGTCAATATTCAGACCAAAGGGATATGTTTCTACTTGACAATATTGACCTAGACCATTTCTTTAAGAAAACAATCAAGCAAAAATATAAGATATATAAGAATAAATCTGATATTATAGGTAAGGACTGTTATTTCTTTTCTTTTTTTTATTAATTTATTTTGATTTATCACCAATCACTTCCATAAGCTTTTGAGTTTTAAATTTTTCTCCCTCCCTACCTCCCTCCACAAGATGGCACACAATCTAATATAGGCTATACATATACATTCTTATTAAATATATTTTCACATTAGTGATGTTGTAAGAATTAGAATTAATAGGAGGAACCATCAGAAAGAGGAAACAAATCACAACAGAAGAAAAAAATAGCAAATAGGATGCTTTGATCTGCATTCAAACTCCATAGTTCTTTCTATGAATGTGGATAGCATTTTCCATCATGAGACTTTTAGAGATGTCTTAAATCCTTGTATTGCTGAGAGGGGTTAAGTCTATCAAAACCAGTCATCACTTAATGTGGCTGTTACTGTGTACAACATTCTCCTGGTTCTGCTCACTTCACTCAGCATCAAACCTTACAAGTCTTTCCAGGTTTATCTGAAATCTACCTGTTCATCATTTCTTATAGCACAATAGTATTCTATTACATTCATATATCACATTCACAATTATAACAACTGTGTCTTTCTCTTCATCCTCCCCCCCTCGTTTATGCTTTTCTTTCTCCTTTCTCCTTTTCCCTCCTCACTAATGTTTTGCTTTTGACTACCACCTCCCTCAGTTCCACCTCCCTTTTATTAGCCCCCTCCCTTTTCTTTCCCCTTTCCCTCTTACTGCCTATAGGGCATGTTAGATTTCTATACCCAACTGATTATGTTCTTCCCTTCTTAAGCCAAATCTGATGAGAGTAAGGTTCAAACAATGCTCATCTCCCTCCCTTCTTTCCCTCTGCTGTAATAGGTTTTTGTGTCTTTTCCCCTGATGTTATTTACCCTTGTCTGACTCCTCCTTTCCTTTTCTCGCAGTACATTTTCTTAGTTAGATCAGATTAATTCACTTACTTGGATCCATTTAACCTACTTGATTAGATTTTTTTTCATCATTATATCAAAGTCAATTTATACCCACCCCCTTTATGTATACCCCTTGAACATGGGGTAATAACAATACGATTCTCAAGAGTTACAAGTGTCATCTTCCCTTGTAGGGATGTAAAGAGTTTGTCCTTATTAATAACATGTTGTTACTTTCTGTCCAGTTTACCTTTTTATGTCTCTCTTGAGTCTTGTATTTGAAGATCAAATTTTCTGATGAACTCTGGTCTTTTTATCAGGAAGGTATGGAAGTCCCCTATTTCATTGAATATCCCTCTCCTCCCCTGAAAGATCACGCTCATTTTCACTGGGGAGTTGATCCTTGGTTGTAATCCATGATTTATTTCATATTTTAGAATAAGTCAATCTGATTCACTGTTACAAAGTGTAAGTTTTGTACTCTGTACTGCCATACTGTATTAGACCCTAATGAAGCAGCCTATATTAAGTGTACAATGATGATTCGTCTTGAGATTTTGTGACAGAGTTGCCTTAAAAGAAAGCAAAAAACAAAATAAAATAAAACAAATTCCCTACGAGGTTGCCATTTTGGATCCAGTGATTTCCACGAAACTAAAAGAACAATTTTAAGCTTTAAGAAGTTTCCTCTTCTTCATACCACTAACTTCTCATTTGGACTATATCCAGTCAATCTTCCATACAAATGCGAAACTGACTGTCACTCCTCTGCTCAAGTAGCTGTAGTGGCTCCCTCTTGCTACTTGATCAAATGTGAACTCTTTTTGTTTGGCTTTTAAAGACCTTGACAATCTGGATCTAATCTACTTTTCCAGACCTATTGCAAATTATTCTCCTTCACACACACTTTATATTCCAGTCAAACTGGTTGGCTTGCTGTTCCCTATATTCCATTTCTGTTCCTTTTCAGAGGCTATATTCCATGACTGGAATGTTCTTCCTCCTAACCTCTGCCTTGTTGAGTCCCTAGTTTACCACTTAACTCAAATGCCACCTCCTACAGAAAATGTATCCTGATTCGTCTAGTTTCTAATACCTTCCCATTGGAAATCTCTTTGCATATATTTTGTTTATACAAAATATGCACATCACTTCCCTCCCCTACCCCAAAACCTGTAAAATACAAGCTACTTGAGGGCAGAGACTGTTTTGGTTGTCTTCATATCATCAATGCCTTCCACAGTACTTAGCATACAGTAGGCACTTAATAAATGCTTGTTGTATGAATTCATGAACCTAGGTCATTATGAAATAAGTTCTATAGTTGAAGGCTGGATGTATCAAGATTCAGTACTCGCTAAGTAATGGCTCTAATATGATGGAGTATACAGTAACCCCCATAAGGTGTTGTTTTTTTCCCTCTCTCTTTTAAGAATAATATACTTTGTATCAAGAATGTCAATATTGGTTTAAGAATGACTTTGAGTGAATAAGTTATTTTTGTCTATTATAAATATCCAAATTAACTATAAAGGACATACGAAGATGCTATCTGCATCCAGAGAAAGAACTGATAAATAGAAGTATGGATAGAATAATTTTACACACACACACACACACACACACACACACACACACACACACACACCCCTATCTGTGTCTAATGGTAGCCATCTCTAGGACAGGAGAGGGGAGAAGGAAGGGAAAAAAAAAGAAAAAAGAAATTTACATGATAATTCTGTTGTATATTTGAAAGGAATAGTAAGTTGTGCATAGCAGATTTGCAGTTTCATATGCAAACATGTTTTTTATTGTACTGTTATTGAAATGCCTGTTTTATTCCATAAATGAAAAATAGAGAGAAAATTCAAAGTTAATTTAAGGTCAACTTCGATACACTACAAGTGGTTTGTATCAAAACTCAAAGCAGTCTTACCACTTTGCTAGTAATATAAGGGAAATTCTTGATATTTGCCTTGCATTCTTTTCTTCTAATATTGTTAGCACTTACCTACATAATCGCCACAAATGCATTATTTGATACAAAAGTGTCAGCCGATAAATAGCCATAAAAACATCAGAATAGTAATTAAATAGACTTGACAGCCTAGAAATATCCAACTGCCTATTTTTTTTTCTTTTTAGTGCTACTTAACCTACTCACAGATATCCTAGATAATTGTTTCACACCACTGATGGCTTGCTGCACCTCATGAATTCTGATACAGGATCAGAACTAAAGCTTCAAAAAGAAAAATGGTTGGGATGTCTAGACTTTTGTAACCAACTCTAAATGAATTAGATCATTGATCACGTTTCCAATGATACAGGAAGTAGGATCTTCCAATAAAGGGACGGCTAACTTCATAGCTTCAGGTTAATTAATTCTTCTAAAGTATAGACTGATTCATGATCACCCAAAATAGAAGTGGATTCATTGTGTCATTCTGAACTGCTGAGTCAAATATACATTGAGAACATGCTAGTAGAGAAAATATCACAACGTAAACCATTAAAATGGCCCATTTTTTCCAAAGCCATCATTATCATCCTGAAATGTCCCTTACATTATCAAATGCCAGAATCTATTCTAAATGGCATATATATGATCTTCCATTTTGTGAAGAGATCTTTGTTGCTAATGTAAAAAATTATAGTAAATTCATGTTACTATGTTCTTTTTATATTTTTAATCCAATTATATGGTAATAGCACATTGCTACTCAGCACTTCAATTGAGAGAAATTTCACTTGTGATATTTTTGGTATCTAATCTAAAAAAGAATATATTGTTATGAAAGTCAGGTCAGAACAATAGTTTTAAGAAAACAATCTGCTCCCTGAATTAAAATAATTTCAATTATTTACCTCTATGGCAAAGAAACAAATTCTGACCCTTAACTACACAAAATAAAATAACACAGCAGAATGAATAAAACTGAAAATTAGAAAGTTATTCTTTACATTTGTATAAAAGTTTTTTGATAAAGAACTCAGATCACTCTGTAATCATCTCATTTGTCATAATATTTCTCAGGTATGTATTATTATTTTATTATTTATAATATATAGTATGTGATAATATATTTTATATGTTATATGATAAAATTATCACATTATATTGCATCATATTATAACATAATAGACTATAATGGCATTTATCATATTATCATTTTTCATATTTAGTGATAGAGAAACCAAACAATAAAGAAATTAATTCACCAATGTCACACAGCTATCCAGTAGCCAAACTGAAATGGAATTTGGGTCTCCTAACCACCTACCTTCTGTTACTAGATCACAACAGTCCTCAATTGTTGACCACAGAGAAAAATGCCAAATAGCTTATGTTAATATACTAGAAATGGCAAACTAGAGATTACATGTGGTGGGCTCTATATTTACTTCTGGTTCCATTTTTATTTTAACAGATAAAAGCACATTTAGATACAGAAAGGATTTGATAACAGTTCCCAGGACACCGCTAACAGCCATTCTGATCTGGAGGCTAGATCCTATATTGGTTTTATTGTTTACTAAGCATTACATTAAAATGGCTGTGGTGACATGTCCTGGAAACTAGAGGGCCCTTTGTAGAGACAGGACATTGGGCTCACCTGTGTTCTGGGGCTGGTAACTGAAATCATAGAATTTGAGAGGTTCAAGGAACTTCAGTGGCCATCAGATACAACCCACATGCCCAAAAGAATTCTTACTATGAAAACTTATAGCAAAAAAAAAAACCAAAACTCACTACCTCCCCGAGCCAGTTCATTCTACTTTTTGGCTAACTTTAAATGTTGTTTTCCCTTGTGTTAAGCCCCCATTCGCCCCTTTTGCAAAGTCCATCATTGTTCTTAATATTACTTCCACAAAACAACTTTTCAAATGCTCAAATATAGCTATCATGTTCTCCAAGGCATTTCTTCTTCATGCTTTTTCAACTCATTCTCATAAACCAGGGCCTTGAGGTTCTTTATTACCCTGGTCACCCTCCTCTGAACAACTTTGATCTTATCAATTTCTTTCCTAAACTGTGGCATCTAGAACTGAACATATTCAAGAAGTGGTCCAGCCAGGGCAGAGTATCACTTCCTCTCTTCTTGAAAGTTCTGCCTTTCTTAATGCAGCCCAAGATTGCAGTAGCTTTTCTAGCTGTCATAATATACTGCTGACACCACTGAGCTTCCACTAAACACCTTGGATCTTTTTTTACATTAACTGTTTTTTTCACATTAAGTGTTGCCTAACCATCCCAACCCTGCCTTATACTTATGAAACTGATTTTTTAAAAATCTAAGTATAAATCTTTGTATTTCCCATTAAATTTCACCTTACTAGATTCAACATAATATTCTGGCTCTTCAAGACCTTTTCTGTATCCTGATTCAGTCAACAAATGTATTAGTTAACCCTCCACTATTCCTTGCACAAGACACTCCATCTATCAACCTCCGGCATATTCACGGCACTGTCCTATGCCTGGAAGCTGCTTTCTTCTCTCTCTTCATTCCCTATATTCTTTCAAGTCCCAGCTAAAAGTCCATCTTCTATAAAAAGCCTTTCCTAACCTCCTCAATGCTAACACCTTCCCTCTTCTAATTATCTTCAATTTATCCTGCATGTTTTTCTGCATAGCTACTTGCATGTGGTCTCCTCCATTAGACTGTGAGTTCCTTGAGGGCAAGGGCTGGTTATTTTTGCCCTTCTTTGTATGCTCAGCACTTAGCACAGTGCTGGTAAATAACAGATGCTTAATAAATACTTGTTGACTAACATACAAACCCTTGATTAAAGTACAGGCACAGAGAATTGTCAGTTGTTTTACGGTAACCCTATTAATACACTATAAGCAAATATCACTCTTTCCTGTTGTTCAAAATGCAATTTGGATGGTCATGCTATATAACAAGGTTCCAATTTATAAAGTAACCACCATATCAGAAGACAAGATGCCATGGAATAATGAAAACAGCACCCTTTCAGAATGAAGAATGAACCCAGCTGCATCAAGCTGGAGCCAAGGCTGCAAGAATGAGTGAAACCTGACATTGATGAACAGCTTACAAAGAAAAAGACCAGTTATACTTTGTCCCAGAAAAGTCCTGCCTATTGAAAATGACAAATTATAGTTACCAATATTAGAGACCAGAGGATAAGCTGATACATACATCTCAAAACAAATAACACTTCAGATCACTATCTTTAGTGCCAATGCACCCATGGTAACAAGTGCCAATAAAGGAGAAAATACAAGATAATTCAAGAATCTCTTTAAGGCAGTATTTTCCATTTTCTCAACCAAATTCCCACTTTAAATGATGTGCTTTATCATTGTTAATGTTGTGTCAGTTCTTCTGCTAGAGATGCTTTGGGGTAGTTCAATAACCAACAATGTACGGGAAAAAAATAGAAAACCCTGAGGGAGCTTAGATCATCTACAAACTGGAAAACATGTCTCAGAACATAGTCTGAGATTTCTATTATTAACCAAATGCTAATAGGTTGAAAATAATTCTATAAAGTTTTTCTGGAATGCTCCAGGTCCTCATATTCTACTCTTCTCTCTGATTATAGATTTTGTAATAGCAGAGTCGATCTTTTATATTCCCAGCCCCCAGTATAGTGCTGTGTATATAGGAGGCACTTCCTAGGTTCATAGATTTAGAGCTGTAAGGGATCCTAAAGCCCATCTAATTAGATTACAGATGAAGAAACTGAGATTCACAGGTTAAGTGTCTTGCCCAAGATCCTTTAGCTAGTGGCACAGGGAATATTTGAACCTGTTCTTCCCTGACTCCAAGTCCAGCATTCTTGTCATGATATCATGCCATTCCTTAAATCTTCTGCTAGAAGATGCTATTGGGGAATTAAATAAGCAAAAATATATGGAAAAAGAGACAGAAAACTTAGTAGGGGCTTAGATAATCTACAAACTGGAAAACATGTCTCTGAACAGAGTTTAGGATTTCTGTTACTAATCAAATACCGATAGATTTAAAATGATTCAATAAAGTTTTCCTGGAATTCCTAAGATCCTTGCATTCTGCAGCATCCAATTGAATTCAACACATAGGAGATAATATAATATTTGTTGAATGGACAAAAATGAGTATAAGGAGGAAGACTTTCAGAATTACACAACATCCACAGAACAACAAGAGATAACACTTTTAATTTGTTGCTCTATTCACTAGACCATGTATTTAAAACTCACTGCTTGCCACCCCTGATTGGACAGATATCTGATCTGTCCAATTAAAAAGTCTTTATAAAAAAATTTAAATAGCAGTAATGTATCAAGATGAATGATGTGAGCCTAAATTTGTATTACTGCCCTTTGTTTTTATATCTTATTCATTTTGCTTCATATCCCTCCTTTCTGAGCTCCTCCCCAGGAAGCCAGCCTAAGTGACACAAACAGGAAAAAGCACAGATGCACTTTGACTCTGACAGCACTGAATTAGATTTATTGTTTCATACCTTCCCTGTGATTTCATCTTTTCTATTATTTACAATTTAATTAAACGAATAGAAAATTCAGAATTAAATATGTGCTTTCACCACTTTTCTTGTCCACAACTCTCTAAGAAGGCACCTGCACCTTATTAAGGGACAGTGGACAGGACAGTGGAAAATGCAGTGGGATTGGTCAGAACTACTCAGAAACCCTAGTCTTGACTCTATCACTATTTGTGTGATCTTCAGCAAATCATGTTACCATGATCAGCCCCATTCCTCTTTGGTAAAACATGAATTATTTTAGAAGAATATACTATTTATTATTATATTTATTTTATTATTATAAACAATTTATATAAACTACTTATAGCTTATATAACTTACAGCATTGCTTTCAGGAAAAGTATTCCACAAATTTCAAAATGCTACATAAATATGAATTTTTCTTATTCTGTAACACAAATAGACAGTAATTGATACCAATATAATTTAACCTCAAAAATGAAAGTGGATTTCATTTTCTTTGCATAGAGGACAAGGATTCTTAACTTTTTTGTGTGTGTGTGTGATAGTCTCCTTCGACAGTCTGGTGAAGTCTGTCTTTATGAAAAATAAAATGCATAAAATTATAAAGGAAACAAATTATATTGAAAATGAGTTATCAAGTTTTTTTAAAAAAGTTTACAAAGCCCAGGTTAAGAACCCCTGACAAAGAGATATCAACATAATATTATGCATACACACACACACATATACACACACATATATAAATACATATTTAGACACAGACCTATAATATGTATCTATATAATATAGAAATATTTTAGATGCATACATACAAGGAATTAAAGATTCCCTCTAGATTTAACTTTGACTTAACCAATGCAGCCTTTAAAGATTCCAAAGCTTTAGCTATTTCAAAAGGCCTCACTTGAATAAGTCACCAACGGAAGACCTCCTCCCTTCCTCCTAATGAAAATGCAAATTCAATCATTTTCTTTTTCCACCTTATGCTTTAATTTACCATGCACCTACCAAGATTTAATATTAGTGGTCATTTTCTTTTGCAGTTCATATCTTACATTTAGTATTTCTGGGAAATTCTTAAATTCTCCATCTCTCTCTCTCTGTCTCTCTCTCTCTCTCTCTCTTTTTTTTTTTGCTTAGGCAGTTGTGGTTAAGTGACTTGCCCAGGGTCACACAGCTAGTGAGTGTCAAGTGTTTGGTCTGAGGCCGGATTTGAAGTCAGGTCCTCCTGACTTCAGGGCTGATGCTCTATCCACTGTGCCACCAAGCTGCCCCTCTCTCTCTCTCTTAATAGAATACTGTTGTTCCTAGTTGAAATAAGGACTCTTATTATAAATTAGTTTAGACTCCTGAAAAATTGAAATGCAAGGCAGTGACAAAAAGAAGATGTGGATCACTGTGTAAAACTTAAATGTGGCACTCCATTGGTGACAACTTAGCTTACAGGGTCACAAGTCTACCAGCCACTTAATATGTAGATTAATTTTCCTTAAAATCTGAAAGCTGCTTCTAAGTGCCCCAAACAGCATATAAATGAGCAGCCGGGTAATTTGAAGCACAACATCACTATGTAAAATTACAGGAATAATAATATTTTGATGTGCAGTTTTAAAAACCAATTTGTCGAATGTTAATGATTTCAGACCCAAGCCGACACATTACCTCACTTGCGTTTAAATACATGAAAGCATATCCATTTGGAAACTGTAGTAGAACCAAGTGATGAGAAACTTTTCACAAAATATCCACAAGGCTAAATGTGAGTTCTGTATATGCTAAAGTATAGTGTATATATAGAGAAAAGGGCCCAGGGCAGAGTCTTGAAGGATGCCCAAGGTTAGCAGGCATGACCTGTACAAATTTCCAGTAAAGGAGACTGAGAAGAAGCAGTTCAACATGTAGGAGGAGAACAGTAGAGAGCAGTGTCACGAAAACCTAGAGTGAAGAGAGTATCAATAAGAGGGTGACTGACAATACCAAACACTACAGACAGACTGAGAAGGAAGGCCAAGCTGAGGAGCTTGACCTTTGTGCCACAAACAGTATGGAGCCATTCAAGATGACATGACTTTTTTCTAGGACTGTTTTTTTTTTCTTTTTTTTTCTAGGACTAATTGCAATTAGATTTAATTACATTTCTATGCTGATGATTCTCAAATCTACCTTTCCTGTCCTAATCTCTCTGCTGACCTCCATCTCATACTTCCAACCGCCTTTCAGACTTCTTGAACTAGATGTCCAGTGTACATCTTCAATTCAACATGTCCAAAACTCATAATTTTTCCCTTACAACTCTTCCTCCTCCTACCCCCCTCCCTCTTACCATCACAGAGGACAATACCATCCTCCCAATCCCTCAGGCTCACAACCAAGGAGTCATCTTCGGTTCCTCACCACATCTCATTCCCTTTCCCCATATTCAATCTGTTGCCAAAGCCTGTCAATTTCACCTTTGCAACATTTCCTACACATGCCCCTTTCTTTCCTCTGACACTGCCACCATTCTAATGCTGGCCCTCATCGCTTCATGTCTAAGCTACTGCAATAGCCTGCTGGTGGGTCTGCCTCCCTCCCTATTTGAATCAGTCGTCTTTTCCTAAAGTGCTGGTCTGATCATGTCACTCCTCATATTCGATAAACTCTAGTGGCTTCCTGTTGTCTCTGAAATTAAATACAAAACAGTTCATTTGGTATTCAAAGCCTTTCATAACCTAGCTCCCTCCTACTTTTCCTGTCTTCTTAAACCTTATTCCCTCCCTGCCATGTTCTCTTCAATCCAACAACCCTGGCCCCATTCCTGACTGCTTTATGAACAAGACACTCCCTCTCTCAGCTCTGGGCATTTTCTCTGGCTGTCCTCCACGTCTAGAATGCTCTCCTTCCTCAACTCTGCCTACTACTCTCCCTGGCATCCTTTGAGTCCCAACAAAAATCCCATGTTTTACAGGAAACTTTTCCCAACTCATCTCAATTCTAGTTCCTTCCCTCTTTTAATTGTTACCTATTTGTCCTGGATATAGTTTATTCATACATATTTGTTTGCTTTTTTTCTCCACTATTACACTGTGAGCTCCCTGTCTTTTGCCTTTTTTTTGTATCCCCAGTGCTTAGCGTAGTGCCTGGCACATAGTAGACACTTAAATATTTATTGATTGATTGACCTTTTCCATTCTTCATCATGTTTCAGCAACCACTGAAGGTGGACCAGCAAGTTGACTATTAGACAACCTACTAACTTGGGTCTAAGGCAGAGGTCGGGAACCTGCGGCCTCAAGGCCTCAGGTTGCCATCTAGGTCCTCAAGTGTGTCCCTGAATCCACACTTCACAAAACAAATCCCCCTAATAAAAGGATTTGTTCTGTAAAACTTGAACTTAGTCAAAAGGCTGCACCCAAGGGCCTAGAAGACCACATGTGGCTTCGAGGCTGCAGGTTCCCCATCCCTGGTCTAAGGGATATGAGACAGGGCATGTTTCTTTATACAGAGATGAATACAGAAATACAGAATACATAAAGAATCAGGCTAATTAGCCTTCACAATTTCATACTGAATGATTCATTCTGACCAACTAATTTCTCCTTCATGGTGTTGCTTATAAATGTAATATTATTGTAGACTGTAACATAATTTTATCTATTTTATTTGTTTAACTCAATCCAGACTATAAACTCTGGATATGAATATTAAAACGGTCAATCTGATTCCCTGACCTGACGGATTCCACCATGGGTCCCAATCTGGGTCCAGATATTAATCCAACTTTTATACAGGTAAAACATTAAGACTTGTAGATCTCTATCTCAGGTCTAGTTGAACCACAAATTAGTTTTGGCTGCTGGTGACACTCTGACTTGATACTCCATCTTCTAGTAACTGAGCCTGGCCTTGATCTTGTGACCAATCCCCATCTCTTGGACTCAAAAACAATATCAGAGGTGGTACAGTGGAAAGAGTTATAGATATGAAGTCAAAGGACCTACATTCAAATCCTTGTCAGTTACTACTTGTGTGGCCTTATACAAATTACTTAACCTCTCTAGGCTTTAATTTCCTCATCTGAAAAATGAGGAGTTTGGAACAAGTATGTTTGAAGGTTCCTTCCAGCTCTCAATGATGATCCAATGATCTCATCCAGTTCCAGTGGCTGGATCTCTGTCTTGTTCCCCCAATTAACTAATTCTGCTGTGTGGAATCTCAGCTAAGTGCCCAGAATCAGACCTTTCCTTATTCCTTCCAACCTTCAGAGGGGATTGGGTCCTCACAATGAACTCCAGTCCCTGTAACTAGGTCACTGATAATCTTAGACCTCCTGTGTACCTGCCTACCTAGCACTTTGCTACAAGATTTACCTGATGCAATGCTCAACTTCTCTGCTAGGACAGCAACGTACTATCTACCATGGGACATCCCTGATGGCAACTTCTTGCTTATTTGGACCTATAGCCTATAGCTAAATCTCTCAGATGCTTAATCCTACTGTCCAGATTTCTTTCTACTGACCACTGTATGGACATTCTTCCCAGATTAACTGTCCTGCCCCACTGTATTGGTCTAATTTTCAGATCCTAGTTATCTCCAAATTGGCATATACCAATACCAACCAAACCCTGTCCAACAAGTAGCATGAATTCCCTATGGCTCAAAATACTTAGCCCCACTCTGGATAGTGTGCACCAGTGACATACTTTGGGGGCTTTTAACAAATATGAATTGAACTCCATTAGCATGTATATAATTTCATACAAATGTAAGAAAACTCTTAGAATTCAAAAGTTGCTTATCCATTCTCCTGCCACAGAAACTACTCAATAGCAGAGCTTGTTAAACTGTAGGTTGCAAACCCTTAAGGGGTTACAAAAAATTTGGCATCAGTAAGAGGTTTCTGAACATGCAATGAACAAAAATTAATTAAAAATCAAATGCATGATGAATCCAAGGTGTTTCTGGCAGTGCTTGCCCATGGTGCATCACACAGCCTCCATTCTAAACACAAAGCATGTGTACTTTGCACTGCGCAACCGGAAATGCTTTTGGCAAGACAGTTAATCTGGGAAAAATGCCCAAACAGTGGTCAGTAGAAAGAAGTCTAGAGAGTAGGATTGAGCATCTGAGAGATTTATCTATAGGCTACAGGTCCAAATAAGAAAAAGTTTAAGAAGCCCTGTTCTATAGAACCACAAAACTAAGTTGTTTCATCACCTTGGCAAATATAAACAGCCACCAGCCATCACCTTGGCAAATATAAACAGCCACCTAAATCAAGGTGACAAAATCCACAAAAGTTGCCTTAAAACTCATAAGAAACATTTAAGAAGAAACCTAAACCCCATCATCTCAGCTGAGCTGAATTAAATCAGTGTTGAAATAAGTAATCTTAAAATGTCCCTTCAATAAGGAATTGAAAAAGAGCTTTTTTCTTTTTTTTTTTTGTAATTCTGAATGTCACACTACCAAGCACTACAATGTTGGTGTCTTGTCCATTAATTAGACTTTTGCGGGGGGGGGGGGGGGGGGGGGGGGGGGTCACACAGCTAGTGTCAAGTGTTTGGTCTGAGCCCGGATTTGAACTCAGGTCCTCCTGACTTCAGGGCTGGCGCTCTATCCACTGCACCCGCCACCTAGCTGCCCTCCCCTTTTTTTAAAAGGGGACAAGAAATGACTAAGAGGGAAGCACAGTACTGGGCTTTAGAGGATGACAGAAAAGAAAGAGAAGACATGGGCCCTGGCCTAAAGAAACTTATACCCTAATTGCAAAGACTAAGCACTCACATATGAGTAGGAACAGAACTACCCAAAGCAATATCATAGAATACAAAATTAGATTGTACAGTTTCAACATGCAAGGTAACATATGTATTAACATGTGACGTATTGGAGTCAATCAAGGAAGCATTCATCTCATAAGATGAAAAAAGAAATAGATTATAGGATCATAGATTTAGAGCTGGAAAGGGCCATTATAAGCTATTGCTTCTGTAGAAGATGGAACTGAGATACAGAAAGGATAGTGGCTTGCACAGTCACACAGCCAGTAAGTATCTTCCTGCCTCCAAGTCAAGTACTTTATCTGCTATACCCTACTGCTTCTACTAGATATAAGCTTTCACCAACGTTCTCCATTTTCATTAATCAATGGACATGGATATGTAATTCTGAATTCAAGTCTGAGGATCTGTGCTCTTAGTAAATTTTTTGTTTAAATTTTAAATCAAAAACATGATCCAGAGAACATCATCAAAACTGAAGGAAAAAAGGTGGCATCTGCAAGAGCCAGGTATTCAGGCCCAAGGAAGAAAGGCTTTGAAGTGGAAATTTTGTTGTCAAGTCTTGCGATTTCATAGGGATAGTGAGTTTCCAGGTGAGCTACTGTGCTGCACTTTATAATCTTAGACAGTTGCCTGGAGGCAGTGACAGATACCTACCAAGCCACCTTTGCTTCTCTAATGGATGTCATCTGTCAAACCCATTGTCATCACCCATAGACTATCCATTTGTTTTTATGAATTTGTTTTTAATTTCTGGCATGAGAAAAGAAAACTTTCAGTATTATATTTGCTTCATGCCTATTAATGGGATAGTAAGACTAGAAGGAAAGATGATTATTGGAGGTACTTTCTAACATGCAAGAAGAAGAATGGGCACCTTTTCATTATGGTTATCTATTTAAAATGGATACATCATTAGTAATCTAGCCATTTAAGAACTGAGAAGAATAAAGTAAAAATCCAGGGTCCACATAATGCCATTTTAACAGGAATGCTCATTTACTAAAGGAAAATGACTAACTGCAAAGAAGATAAGGATGGTGTGTTTTATGTATTTTTAATTTAGTTTCTAGATATTTTAATTTATTTGATACAGAGGAAATGGAGGGATATTGGCATGCTTTCCCTCCCTTGTTCTCTTCATTATTTATCTTCCCTTTCTCTCTGTGCTAGATTTTATTCTTTGATTCATGGCCCTTATACTTACTTAGTCCTTCTTCAGTCTCTGTATTCCTCATAGAATTAAGGCTTCTAAGGTACTTACCTTGGGTTACTTCTAATAAACATTTTCTGTGTTATTTAGATTTCTCCCTCATCCTTGCCCCCAGTCCCATTTTCTGTTATATCTCCCTCTTATAAATTCCTGAAGGTGGTAGAGAGGATTTTGCCCCACAGTAGGAATTTCCATACGTCCCTTATTGTATAGTTCATTATCAACTTTTGCTCTCCCCATAGCCATTTTTTTAACCCCTTATCTCCATCAAAATAACCTCCACAGTCCACGTTCTTCCATTTTTTTGGGTGTCAGTTGTCCACATGAACTCTGATTCCTCTTCTCCTGAGGCAAGATGAGTATTACTTACTCTAGAAGTAACCAATCCCTTCAGACTACACAATTGTAAGGTTCTAAGCTCCCTTTACAGAATAGATCCCTTCTTCATGGGAGCATTCCTCAGTGGTACACCCTTCCACCACTGAAACAAGGTTTTCCTCTTTCTTTCCCCCTTTTTCAATCCTTTCCTTTGCCTTCTTGTCCATTCTCCTATAAACTCTCTTCTTCCTGAGAGACTACAGGAGTTATTTTTCCTTCATTGTTAGCCTCTGAATCAATTAGGGAAGCCCCTCTCTTTTTCCTCCCTTCTCCCTTTTTTATGTGCCCTACCTTTCTGAAATATAGTCCTGTAAAACACACACACACACACACACACACACACACACACACACACACACTCACTCTCATACACACTGATTCACCTGTAGACATGGTGTTTGTGAGGTTAAGGAGATGTTTCTGGCTTGTTTCATTACCATCACTTCTATTTGACTTCTGCTTTCATCTCTGTCTCTCTGTATGCATTTAGAAAGAAATCCCCTAATGATCTCTCTATTGTTATTTTGTTATTGTTGTTGTTGCTGGTGGTGGTGGTGGTTGTAGTTGTTTATGTTTCTTATATATCTATTGTATGAGGTGTTTGAAAAGCAAATAATCTCTTCAGGTCTGGTTTTCTTTCTAGAAATGTTTTGAATGCTTCTTTTTTTTTGAACGTTCATCTTTTTTCATTAATGTTTACATTCAAATTTGAAGGGTAGGTCAGCTTGGGTTGCACTCTCAGCCCCTTTGCTCTTCAGAAAACATTATTCCCATCCCTCCTGCAGTTTTTGGTGGGTACAAAATAGTCATCTTATTTAAAATTTCCTTAACTTTATACTTGGAGGTCTTTATCCTGGTTGCTTGCAACATTTGTTGTTTGTCAATGGAATGACTAAATTTAACCACTATGTAATGGAGTTTGCAGTATAGGGTTTTTTTTTTCTTCTGAAGCCAATCTGTGTTTTCTTTTTTTGTTTTTTACATTTACATTCATATTAAACATATTTTCCCATTAGTGATGTTGTAAGTAGAAATTAAAACCAATAGGAGGAACCATCAGAAAGAGGAAACAAAATTCAACAGAAGAGAAAAAAAATAGCAATTTGGCTTCCATAGTTCTTTCTTTGGGTGTGGATAGCATTTTCCATCACAAGGCCTCTGGAGATGTCTTAGATCCTTGTATTGCCAGGAAGGGTTAAGTTTATCAATATTAGTCATCACACAACGTGGCTGTTACTGTGTACAACATTCTCTTGATTCTGCTCACTCCACTCAGCATCAGACCATACAAATCTTTCCAGGTTTTTCTGAAGTCAGCCTGTTCATCATTTCTTATAGCACAATAGTATTCCATCACATTCATATACCACAACTTGCTCAGCCATTCCCCAATTGATGGGCATCCTCTCAATTTCCAATTCTTGGCCACCACAAAAAGAGCTGCTATAAATATTTTTGAACATGTGGGTCCTTTTCTCATTTTTATGGTCTCTCTGGGATATAGCCCTATAAGTGCTATTGCTGGGTCAAAGGGTATGCACATTTTTAAAGCCCTTTGGGCATAGTTCCAAATTGCTCTCCAAAATGGTTGGATCAGTTCACAACTCCACCAACAATGCATTAGTGTTCCAATTTTCCCACATCTTCTCCAACATTTATCATTTTCCTGTTTTGTCATGTTAGCCATTCTGATAGGTGTCATGTGGTACCTCACAGTTGTTTTGATTTGCATTTCTCTAATCAATAGTGATTTAGAGCATTTTTTCATATGACTACAGATGGCTTTAATTTCTTCATCTGAGAACTGTCTGTTCATATCCTTTGACCATTTATCAATTGGGGAATGGCTTGTATTCTTATAAATTTGACTTAATTCTCTATATATTTTAGAAGTGAGGCCCTTATCAGAGAAACTGGTTATCAAAATTCCTTCCTAATTTTCTACCTTCCTTCTAATCTTAGTTGCATTGGCTTTGTTTGTGCAAAAACTTTTCAATTTAATGTAATCAAAATTATCCATTTTGCTTTTTGTAATGTTCTCTATCTCCTGTTTGTTCATGAATTCTTTTGTTCTCCATAAATCTGATAGGTAAACTATTCCTTGCTCTCCCAGTTTGCTTATAGTATCAGCCTTTATATCTAAATCAGGAACCCATTTTGACTTTATGGTGTGAGATTTTGGTCTATGCCTAGTTTCTGCTATACTCTTTTCCAGTTTTCCCAGCAGTTTTTTTTCAAAGAGGGGGTTCTTATCCCAGAAGCTGGGGTCTTTGGGTTTATCAAATAATAGAGTACTATAGTCATCGACTACTGTGTCTTGCATATTTAACCTATTCCATTGATCCACCACTCTATTTCTTAGCCAGTACCAAGCAGTTTTGATGACTGCTGCTTTAAAATACAATTTAAGATCTGGAATGGCTAGGCCTCCTTCCCCTGCATTTCTTTTCATTAGTTCTTTTGATATTCTGGACTTTTGTTCTTCCAAATGAATCTTATCATTATTTTTTCTAACTCTATAAAATAGTTTTTTGGTAGTTTGATTGGTATGGCACTGAATAAGTCAATTAGCTTAGGTAGAATTGTCATTTTTATTGTATTAGCTCGGCCTACCCATGAGCAACTGATGTTTTTCCAGTTATTTAGATCTGATTTTATTTGCTTGAAAAGTGTTTTGTAATTATGTTCATAGAGTTCCTGGGTTTGTTTTGGGAGGTAGACTCCTAAATATTTTATAATGTCTACAGTAAGTTTAAATGGAATTTCTCTTTCTATCTCTTGATGTTGGGCTTTGTTGGTAATATATAGAAAATGATTTATGTTGGTTTATTTTATAGGCTACAACTTTGCTAAAGTTGTTTATTATTTCAAGTAGTTTTTTACTTGATTCTCTGGGATTCTCTAAGTATAACATCATGTCATCTGCAAAGAGTGATAGCTTTGTTTCTTCTTTGCCTATTCTAATGCCTTCAATGTCTTTTCCTTCTTTTATTGCTAAAACTAACGTTTCCAGTACGATGTTGAATAACAGTGGTGATAATGGACATCTTTGTTTCACCCCGATCTTATTGGAAATGCTTCTAGCTTGTCCCCATTACATATTATGCTTGCTGAAGGTTTTAGCTAGATGCTATTTATTATTTTAAGGAAGACTCTATTTATACTTATGCTCTCTAGTGTTTTTAATAGGAATGGGTGTTGAATTTTGTTAAAAGCTTTTTCTGCATCTATTGAGATGATCATGTGGTTTCTGTTAGTTTTGGTGTTGATGTGATGAATTATGCTGATAGTTTTCCCTATATTGAACCAGCCCTGCATTCCTGGTATAAATCCTACCTGGTCATAGTCTATTATTCTTGTGATAAGTTGCTGTAATCTATTTGCTAATATTTTGTTTAAAATTGTTGCATCTATATTCATTAGAGAAATTGGTCTATAATTTTCTTTCTCTGTTTTGACTCTTCCTGGTTTAGGTATCAGCACCATATTTGTATCATAAAAAGAATTTTTTTCTTCTGATTGTCATTCTGTTTTCTGTATTCAGAACTTCTGGGTACTTTTCTTCTATATTTTCCTGCTTTGCAGTGTTTAGGTTTTTTGACTTGTTCTTCAGGGAAACATAATCTTTAAGTTGTCTCTATACATTCTATCTTTGAGATCAATATGTTTTGCCTATGTATCAAACATATTTTCTTTTAGTATTTTTGCTTTTACTTCACTCATAGACTTTCCTTCACTTCTGTGTATTTGCATTCCCATTTGGTTAGTTTCTTTTTTGTCTCTGGTGATGTTTGTCACCATGAATTCAATTTTTTCTATCTGACAATTATTTCTTCTGTGAAAGCCATAAATTCTCCTTTTATAATTCTTATTTCTCTCTTGAACCATTTGGAAACATATTCTTGTGGTTCCATCTCTCTTGGGAATTTACAGGATTCTATGCCTCATTAGGTAGTGTTTCATTTTCCTTTGTCTTATACTATTTATTCAGAAATGTCTGAACTCTTTTCAAATCTGCAGGCTATATTCCCTGCTATTGATTTCTTTCCGGTTGGTTTATCTGTTTGTGCTCAATGTTTTGAATTGAGTTTTCTTCTTTCTGAGATCTTGGACAATTTCAGTCTTTTCCTCTTATTTCTCCCCTATTGCTCACTTTCTGACTCCTTCCCCTTTGAGCATTTTCCTAGAGGCTGAATAAAGCTGTCTCAACCTCCTCCCATACCTACATTTCACAATTCACCTGCCTGAGCCTCTACCCCAAGTGATTTCTGAGAGAACAAAACAGGCCCAGTTCAATTCTGAGTTCTTTCCCTGAGGCCTAAAGGAGGGCCACATAGTCATATACATGGCAGTGTTGGAGTACTGCTCCAGTTCCTTCTTTTCCTCAGTTCTCTGGTATAGCTTTGATTCAGCACAAAGTACTTCCATGTTGCTGTCCTAGCTTGAGCAAGCTTTGGTCTTTTGTATTTCTGAGACCTTGGGGATATGGAAGGGAGTGTGAGGGGATGGACAGAGTTGAGGGTTTTTTGCCAATAACAGGCTGGCTTGTATATTTCTACTCCTTGACAATAATGTATGGTGGGGAAAAGGGTGCTAAGGGAGAGTATGTTAGGGGCTAATGTTCTCTAGTGTTAGTTCATTGGATTGTTACCTCATTTAGGTTCTTCCTAGATTATAGAGCTGATTTATCTCTGATGTATAATTTCTATTTTAGAGATGTTTAAGAGATCATGAAGACTGGGGAAAATGTCGAATCCTCTAGTTTGCTGGTCATGTGACCCAGAAGTCTGTTTTATCATTTAAAGCAAATAATTTTTAAAAATAAAAATAAAACTTTTAGATAAACTATCAATTTTTCTGGGGAAAATAATTTCTACATAAATGAAATCACTGTGTTAAACATTTCAATGAAAAAAAGCTGATTCTACAATTTCAGGATGATGAAACTTTATACATGGTAATACAGTTTGACACTGAAAAACTTATCAATATTGAGACTCCTATTTTCTCATCATTTATTAATAATACAATGACCCAAAAGCTTATTAAAAAGTAACAACTTGGAATTTATAATTCAATCTTTATTTTCTCCTTTTCTAATATCTGCTCAAGAAATAAGTTTACTTTATTGTTTACAATTTGCATATAATTGCTCTAACAAATCCATTATTTACAAAATCGTGAAGCAAAATTGAACCAGGGCATAAAATTTTCTCCATAATATCCCTTTTCTGCTTATGCTTCCAGATTTTGGATCCTAGTAATTTATCTTTTCTAAATAATACAATTTTATTCTTCTGAAATGTAAATGATGTATAACACATAGAACTATGCCAAAGCTTGTCTGTTTAGTTATCATAAGTTTAGATATATTATATGTATGCACAAAGTCAACTCAATTTTGTCAGTAACATTATTTTTCTATAGAAATCTGTGCTATGTGTCATGAAGCTCCACATTTTAATGGAATAATAAGTTGCTACTGTGAATTATTGAATATGAAATATTGTCAGAGCATTTTTGGAATTTAGCTGTCATATAGGATGAGATATGACATTTCACTTTATTTTTAAACAGGAAAATTACTATAGGTGTTTCCCAAGTTAAGATAATTACAGGGAAAATAAAGAAATGTAATGCAACAAGTCTAAACATGCAACTAAGTTTACATTAAAATATTCCTTATAAGAAAAATACAAATAAAAAAACCATGAGTTTTCACCTTACAAACTGGCAAATATGACAAAAATAGAACACAATCAATATTGGGGGGAGCTGTGGGAAGACAGGCAGAATATGCCATTAGGGGAATTGTTCATTGGTGTTAACCCAACAAAAATTACAAGAAATTACTGCCACATTTTTCAAAAACTCCAGATACTTTTTACACTTAGAATTCTCTTACTCATCTCACCTTTCATCTTTTCCTGTAAGCAAACACAAATAGGAGAAGAAAAAAGCCCTACATTAAAAGGACTAAAACAACACACAAGCTTTATGAGGTCAAGGGATGTTCTTTCTATTGTTGTAGCCCCAGCGCCTAGCATAGTGCC
Organism: Vombatus ursinus; assembly: GCF_900497805.2. Taxonomy (NCBI): domain Eukaryota; kingdom Metazoa; phylum Chordata; class Mammalia; order Diprotodontia; family Vombatidae; genus Vombatus; species Vombatus ursinus. The sequence goes on along the minus strand of NW_020949613.1, from coordinate 6,740,021 downwards.
TTACAGATTCAACTGTTCTGGATATCAATTTGGAAATATGGAAGAAAGATGACTAAATTGTTCCATAACCTTCGAACCAAGAAATCCTACCAACAGCCATGAATCAAATAAGTCAAAGATAAGGGGAAAGTCCAACAAATACCAAAACATTCATAGCAATATCCTTTGTTATAGTAAAGAACTGGAAACAAAATGACTTGCCATAAACTTGCGAATAGCTTAAAAAAAATCATACTATCAATCAATAAATCAATAAACATTTATTAAGCACCTACTAAGTGCCAGGTACTGTGATAAGTGCTAGGGATATAAAAGAGGCAAAATGCAGTCCCTGAACTCAAGGAGCTTACAATCTAATGGATGTGAAAGCGTGACCAATAATTGTGAAATAAGAAATTACAAATATGATGAACTAAGAGAAAATGGAGAAATCTGTACAAATTGCTGCAGAACATAATAAGCAGAACCAAAATAACAATCTGTAAATGAGAGGATCAAGAAATGAAAAGGAAGCCAAACTTGGATTAAACCAAAAAGCTAATCAAGGTATTAGAGAACTGAAAAATACCTCTGTGGAGAAATGAAAGATATCTCCTTCACAACAAAGAGAAGACAAAATGTCATATGTGTTGTCAAGTAAGGTCACTGTAAAGGTTGTTTTTGCTTAGTTGTTACTCTGTCACAAGGGTAGCTTTAATCTGGAGAAGGTGGATGCTGGAGAGGTATGCACTCAACTCCCAGAAATAACTAATAAAAAGACAAAATGTATCAGTAAAACTTTTTTAAAAAAATAAATGGAGTAAATGGATTCATTTTCTCAATTTTCATAGAAAGACCATAGAGCTGGAAATACACTGCTAGCATTCATCTAGTGCATCCTAGAAAGGAATGTTTTTCTTTCCTTTTTCATTAAAGTCCTCAGAAAAATAAATTTGACAACTTCTACTATTGTGCCAGAATTTCACAAACCTTGCAGCTAGAAAATTCATCACAATTTAAGAAAAATACTTGGAGATCACCTTAAATGATCACATAACTTATATAAAAATTTGTCAATGAAATTGAGAAATATGACAGAATATGACTAATGTGGCAAATTGAAGTCTTTCTGTGTCAAAATAGTCCTTAAGAAGAAATTGAAGAAATTTATAGTCACTGTAAATAGCTATTTTCTATGAAGCTATGCAAAACAATGGAAGAAAAACCTAAGAGTTAGTGACAGTCAACTCTTGCACATTCAGTTAACTTAGATTCTTAACATTTCCCCTGGCAAGTGTTTCTATTACCTTTCTGGAAGATGTGACTAAGCCTGAGTGGCTGCTATGATGGGCTAATGAACTACAAAAATTGTTTCTCACACATGTGAACTTCATTACCACAAGAAAATACCAGGCAAGCACAGCTGGAAGGGTTAACCAAATACAGAAACTGAAGAAAAGAAAGCACGTAGCTTACAAGTCCATCTATGGAATTCAGATGAAAAATATGAATATTGTAGATCAAGAAAGGGACCTATCTTCAAAGTCAACAGAAAGGAAAAACAGATTGAGGGAAAGCTGTAAGAGAGGGCAGCACATTGGAGGCAGGAAATGTCAACATAAATGGACTATATGTAAGTTCAAAATTTCTATAGGGATTCCTTCCAACTCTCATCTTCACGATCCTAATAAGACTACTGTTGATTTAAACTAGATGTACTGAGAAGCAGCTAGGCGGTGCAGTAGAGAGAGCACCGGCCCTGAGTCAGGAGTACCTGAATTCAAATCCGTCCTTAGGCCAAACACTTGACACTTACTAGCTTAACCCCAAGTCACTTAACCCCAATTGCCTTTAAAAAAAAAAAACAAAAAAAAAACTAGATGTACTGTTTTTAAATTAATTCGGTCAACCCAACATAGATTACAGGAATTTACTGTCACATTTTTCAAAAACTCCAGATACTTTTTACGCTTAGAATTCTTATTCTACTCGCCTTTCATTTTCTCCCATCACCAAACATAAAAAGGAGGTGGAAAAAGCCCCACATTAAAAAAGACTAAAACAGCAGATAAGCTTCATGAGGGCAGGGATTGTTCTTTCTATTGTTGTAGCCCCAGGGCCTAGCACAGTGCCTTACACATAGTGAACACTTAATAAATGATATTAGAATTGTTGCTGTTGCAGGATGCAGGACAAAGAAGCTAGAACTCAGTCAAAAGTCAACAAGCATTTAATTAAGCGCTACAAGATTTGAGACATTGTGCTAAGCACTGGGAAGAGATGTGGGTGGAGGCCCTGCCTCTATCATTTACCAGTTGTAAGAACTCACAGGAAGGTCAGAAGAAGCGATAAAGGACATTCTCAAGGTCTTTCCAAAGAACTTCAGTATCAACTGTGCGAAATGGGAGACACTGGCACAGGACTGCCTAGCATGGCATGCCCACATCAAAGAAGGGGCTATGCTCTATGAGCAAAGCAGAATCATAGTAGCTCAAAACAAACACGAGATGTACAAAATTTAGAGACATCTCCTCTCCAAATGTTCATATGGACTATTTGTGCCCAACATGTGGTAGAGCCTTCTGAGCTTATATTGGTCTGATCAGGCAGTCAGACACATTGTGCCTTGACCCCAACATAATGATGTCATTTTGGTCCTCTTCAACCACGAAGGACAATAACCAGCCGTAAAAAAGTGGGCAAGTTGTTTACCTCCCTCAGATTCAGTTTTCTTATATGTTTGATGAGGCTAATAACACTTAAATTACCTACTTCACAGGGTTGTTGTGAAGATCAAATGAGTAATACAAGTGCTTTGTAATCATAAGGAATTACTACAGTTATGTTTCCAAATATCTAATGGTCCTAATGCAGGAGACCCTTCTGAAATGGGCTAAAAATGGATGAGAAAACATTACTATACATTAAAAATAATATAGTTTATAGGCTGTGCCCATCAACATTTTGAAAGAAACGTGTGTTATATTCAAACAAAGTTCTTTGCTTGGTTATCAACAATTACTGTCCTATGTCTTGTGAGAAAGAAAAGTTATCTCTAATTTTTTTTCTTTTTAAAAATTTTATAATCAGAGGACAGAATAGATTCTAAATCTCATAATACTTAATTATACACTATACTACTGTATAATAATGGTACCTTTTGCTATAATTCATTTCTAAATATTACACTTTTGTAACTCTGATGCATAAAAATAATTCTGATATGGCACATGGTGTATACTCAAAGAATGTTTTCTTAAAAACAATGTTATTATTACAGCTATGACAGGGAGAGGGTTCTGTGGCACTAAACAACAGAGCCTCACTTTGGATATTGAGCTACGTTATGCAATAATGTATCACAGGAAGAGGGATCTGCCCAGGGAAAAGAGAAAGGAAAAATTCATTGGGATCCTTTTGGAAGCAAGACACATTAACGATCGTGGAGTAGAAGTGCAGTGCAAATATCTGTATTAACCTCCCACGCTACCTCGGTATTTACTGTTATTCATAAAATCATAACTGCAGAATGGGACAAAAAGAAGCTGCTTCAGACGTATTTTAATGTAACCAAATATGAAGTTAAATACAGTAAACTACTCAAATAATTAATGTTGGGAGTTATTTATTTAAAAAAATATACACTTACAACACAACTATCCTTTTCTAGATCTGAATAGATACTTAACAGCTTAGAGCAAATACAGTTTAAAAAAAAATCTCTTATAACATTGTATGAAAAGTCAGAAGAGAAATTGCTATGAAAAGGGCAACTTTTTAAATAGGAAGCTAAATAATGTATGCATATCTTAGAACAAATCTTGAAAAACAAGGCTGCAGAATTAAAAAAAAAAATTCTACCTCCCTGAGATTCTACCTCCCACCTCTCAGGTTGGTAAAGTTGAAAAGAAAGTAAAATGACAAATGCTGGAGGTGATGTGGGAAAACAGATACACTAATGTGCTGTTGCTGGAACTATGAACTTGTCCAGACATTCTGGAAAGCAATTTGGAACTATGTCCAAAAAGCTATTAAATGTACATACCCTTTGGAACTATGTCCAAAAAGTTATTAAACTGTGTATACCCTTTAACCAAGTAATACCACTACCAGGTTTACAACTCCAAGAAATCAAAAAAGAGAAAAAGGACCCATATGTACAAAAATATTTATAGCCTTTCTTTCACAGTGGCAAAGAATTGGAAACTGAGGGGGTGCCCTTCGTTGCGGAATGGCTAAACAAGTCATTGTATATAAGTGTGACAAAATACTATTGTGCTGTAAGAAATGATAGAGGGGATGGCTTCAGAGAAACCTGGGAAGATTTGTATGAACTGATACAGAGTGAAGTAGAAAGTACAAGGGGAACAATTTAAAGAATAACAGCAATATCATAAAGACAATCAGCTTTAAAGACTTAGAACCTCTGATAATCACAATGACCAGCCACGATTCTGGAAGATTTATTGTGAAAAATGCTATTCACTTCCTGATAGAGAGGTAATGCACTCAAGAGTACAGACCAACATAATGTGGGGGGACATAGTCAATGTGGGAATTTGTTTCTCTTGACTATATGTTTGTAACAGAGGGTTTGTTTTTCTTGTTTTCTCATTTGGGGAGAGAGAGAGATGGAAGAGAGACGAGGTAGATCTTCATTTGAAAAAATAAATAAAAATAAATTTATTTTTTGATTCAAAAAAAAAAAACAAGCCATGGAAATTTAAATGGGCAGACATAGAGACAATGCCAGGAAACATGTAGGAATAGTAGAAATAATGTCATAAGCAGATTTCATTGTGTTTCCATTGGAAAAATAAGACTAAGAACTTTTAAAGAAACAAACATGGAAAGAAGTCCAAGGAAGGAGGGTTTTATGGATTCCTCATATGTCCCCATTAATACAACTGAGATATGATTAAATATCAGAATTTAAATACAGTGTTGTCATTTGCACCTCCAGCTGGAAAGGCAATAGACTACCAGGGAAAAGAGGCAGAGGGCATTTTTCTACTCCCACACATTACAAAATAGAATATTTCAAGTCTTGCTGAAAATTTGGCCACAGAGTACCAGAATAGCAGTTTGACAGCTTTCCATATTATATGTACTGAAAGCCTTTAGAATTGAAGTAAACAATTCTTGTCTCCAAGCAACTCCTACATAAACAAAACAAACAAAAAAAAAAAAAACACTAAAACTCATCAAAAAGCAATAACTCAGTCTACATATATATGTATTTTTTTAATCACTAGCTACCATTTCTACCTGTTTTTCCTATGTGTTCAAACACATAGACAAAACACTACAATTAGGTGGTACAATGGATAGATACAGTGTTTTGCCTGGAATCAGGAAGATCTGCATTCAAAACCATGCTTGGATGCTAGCTATATGACCCTGAGCAAGTCACTTTAACCTCTGTTTACCTCAGTTTCCTCAACTGTAAAATAACAACACTTATCTCCCAGGATTATTTTGAGGGTCAAAAGAGATATCTGTCAAGTGTTTAGCACATAATAGGTGCTATATAAATGCTTATTCCCTTTCCTTCCCTAAGCAATACAAAATTCAATAGAATCCTCAACTATGGCTGGCATTTTTTAAAATGCTTCACTTACCTTTTTTATTTTAAGGTAAATTTTCTATGACCTTTAGTATGCTAAGGCCCTACCTGATTCCACTACTATGGCCACACTACCACTGACTCATTAGCAGTTGGAAAAGCACCAGGAGTTATTCCCATAGTACAAACACCTTATGCATTAATTTGCTCACTCTCTTTCATAAATAATTATAGGTGAAGAGAAGGATGGATAAAATTAAGGGTGAGTAACAAGAAGTCTTTCTTGCTTCAAAAATATCTGGACACTGGACCCAGATGGCTCTGGAGGAGAAATTGAGGCTGGTGACTTTGCATGGCCCTTCCTCACTCAAATAAAAGTCAAATGCAAGTCACGTCATCATCTCCCTGATGTCATGGTCCTCTTCGAGAACTGAGGACAAACCACACAGCCAATATGAAACGTACATAATTAAATGCTATTTTCAGACAAAACAATCTGACTTACCTGAAATAAATCAAGCAAAATCATGGAGAAAAAAAAGAGAACTGGTCTGAATTATGCATACATATACAACTATATACATACAACTACAACAATAATTGTCATTTGTAAAGAATATCCAACTTCCAAGAATCCATTTACTTCAAGTAATATAAAGTAGTCAATCCTCAACTTTTGCAGGGGTAATGTTCCTAGAAAATGGTGCAAAAGTAAAAAATGTGAATGCTGATACACTGAATCTACGGCAAACAGGAGATTAGGTTTCCTCGACCACTAAAAACTGTAATCTTTCTCGAGAGATTGCTGAAAATACACTTTTCTGCATGTGATTCTTTATAACAAAATATTAACCCTGATAATGTGTACTTCTCCTAACACAGTAACCATGAAATAGCTAATCAATGCAGAGGAGAGGCAAGGGATGGGACCGGGAGGGGCAGGGGCAGGGATGTCAGAAGAAGCAGAGGTAAAAAAGGGAAAGGGGCTATTTGCTATGTCTAATCACTATTTGGGCTCCATAAAAAGCACATGCCTCAGGGTGAGCCCCTGGCTTCCTCCAAGATTGGAACTCTAGAACAGTGGGGCTCTCCACAGGCCAAAAGTGGCATGGGCAGTGGAGGAGGCAGGATGCTCATTAAGCTGTGTAGATGCTAGACAGAACAGGGGTGACCACCATCTTCTTTACCTACAAACTTAGCAGCTTTTCTTTTTTTTTTTTTCTTAGAGGATATGTTAGCACTTTCTAGAGTAGATTCACAAACATTTTTATGAATACTTTCCTCATTTTTGCCAATATAAACTTGAGCTCATTGTGGCTCCCATTTTTTTTCCCTCTACTGCTGCATACCTAAGAATGTGCCGATGTCAACCAAAAGTGAAAATGAGGTTACTAATAAAATCGTGCAAATACAAGAAGTCACGAAAATTAAACACATGAATGTTTAGGATCAATTGTACTAAGTTCTTGACTTAGCCTCAAAGTTTTTCAGGGGTTTCTTTTTCTTTCTTTCTTTTTTTTTTTGGCACACATAGTAATTTTATCCTATATTTCCTTCTCCTCTAAAGGAAAATAAAAATAGAAAAGATTCTGTCTTCCTTCATTTATCTTACCTAACAAATCAAAGAGTGAGATTCTAAAGAGAATCTAGAGTGAGAAGGGACCAGAAGAACCATCAAGGACAACCTATATCTGATCAAGTATCAACAAAGTGATCATTCAGTCTTCACTTGAAGACCTCCAGTCAGGAGAAAAACAGTACCTACCAAAGCCATTCACTCCAATCCAATTATGGATATTTCTAATTGTTATATCAAGCCCAAATATATCTCCCTTAGGCCTCTAATGAAAAGTAAACAAAAGCATCAGAGGATAAAAAGAAAATTATAATTTCATATTATCATTATTTAACTTCAAGTTCACTGGGTTTAATACAATAGCTCAAGGGAAACAGTATAACACATATTTCAACACATTACAACCAAAGAGTATGCTTTATTTTTTTTAATGTATATATTTTCCACATATTTCCTTCAAAGAACAATCTAACCCCCTAGGCCATTTTGCCATACCATTAAATTATATATATTTTAAATTAATAGTTTAAACACATTCTTTGGCACCATTCAACTTAGCTCACATAACCTTGGGGTGCACCAATGAGCTGATTAGTAATTTAAGGCCTGAGAAAAGAAAAGTTTCAGAGGGAAACACACAGAGGCATGATTGAGCTTAATATGCAAGTACACTAGCTAAAGGGCATAATTAAAACTACATCACTCCTTTAAATCTACATAATTATGTCCCAAAGACATTCTCATTAGTATCTTTTACTTTGCCACTAAACCAGAAAAGGGTCCTGGTCTACAAGGTTGGGAAATAAATTTAAAATATAAAAGAGCATACATTTGTCAAGTGAAATGGATGCAAAATTCAACAGATGAATTTCTTCTTGAGAAGCAATTTAAAAAAAAAAACATGAATCATTCTCATCACCAGATATTATCATGTCAGAAGACTTTATACTGGAAATTTTGTCAGCAATGTAAGGGACTTGTAAGAGCAACTTGTTTGTGCATCTTAATAGGATAGAACAGAGCCCGATGCAAGAAAATCTAGGTTATCTGGCATTGTATCAACTGGAAATCTCCATTAACCAGGATTTTCTCAACTGTAAAACCTGCTCCTATTTATAATAGTGACCCTGAAGAACTAACTCTCAAACCCCCAGCATATATTCAGAATCATTAAAGAAAACAACATTATGTCTAGAGCAGTTTCTAATAGGGCATTTATTTTTTTGTTTTATTCTAATTCCACAAAAACTAGTAATACACATAAGATGAATAGGGAAATTCTTTCATCAAATACTAGAATACTTTAAGGGTACATGGGTGTTTTCTTTCTGGTTGTATTAGACATCACAATCTCTCTGAATTTTATACATAAAAGTACAAAACTGGGGAATTAGGAAAGCCTTTCCCCCACCCAAATTTGAGAGGTGGCCTAGTACAATGGAAAGAGCACTGGATTTAGAAGAGTCAGAGGGTCTGAGCTGAAATCCCACCTCTGCCACTTGTTATCTGTATGACTTTGGGCAAACCACTAAATCTCTCTCTAGACTTCAATTTCCTCATTTGAAAAATGACACAGTTGGATTACATGACTTCTAAGGTCCCTTAAACTTCCAAATCTATGATCCTATGATCCCCAAATTACAGGTACACAAGCTGTTACTATGATGGTATCAGCTTTTCCAACTTGATAGAACCTACCAAAGTTTCTACTCAGTTGCCATAGCTTTTGAGACTCTCCTCCTCTTCCAACCCCTCATTTTACCGCTTAGGCTAGGATTAGGCATTTGCAAGAGACCTTCAGCACATGAAGTCTTTTATTTACTAGTATAACTGATTAATTATAAAAGCCTATGCTTTAATTGCACTAGATAAAAGACAGCTTAGTTGAATACATCTATTTTTGGCTACAACAGGCAAAACTATTTACTGTACGTTTAAGATTCTAAGAAAAAGTAATAAGCTATTACTTCCTGATTCTACTTTGCAGCTCATTGATGCTATATATTTCCTTCCTATGTCAGCCTCCAAACGTTCTATCACTAGAGGGAAAAGAGTCAAGATGTACCTGAGCGAATGATTCACTAAAATGTGACTATCTCTTCCTTTGAGTATTGTGTGTTAAATAAGGCAAAATAACACGTATGTTAATTTTTTGCATTTGTCACATTTCAAATCACTTTACAGGTTTGGGTCTGTAAGAACAGTACTCAAGAGGCTATTCATTTATTTATAGGTTCATTCCCTGCTATCCAGGCAAGCTGTCCAAAAATTCATAGTAGTACCTTATTCATGACCTACTGGACTTAAAAGTCAAGTTTCTCAGAGAGGTGGTTAACCCAAAGATGTTAGATCACTCAATTATGCCTTTTTTTAAAACACAAAAAAATTCTTTATTAAAAAAGTTACATATACAAGTTGAAGAATGAAGCAATGTCAATGAGTAAGTCTTTAAAGACAACAAATTTATAAGTGAAATTAAATATTTTTCTAATTAATCAAACAACCAAACAACTAACAAATATTTGAATAGTTGGCATGCTGGGTACTATGATGAATGCAAAAACAAGAACTATATAACAAACTTCCTCCTTCTATGAGGTTACAATCTACTGGGCACTGGTAACTAAGGGATAAGCTACACACACATTTTTAAGGTAAGATATGATAAATTCCAGGATAGGGCTTTAGGAGTTTGGAGGAAGAAATGATCACTTCCGGCTGGGAAGTCGGGGCAGGTAGACTTAGTTGTGGGAAGGAAAGGTACAATTCCTTTACTTTTTTAAAACACTGGTTTTATTTAAACTGGTTTTATTTCTGGGCTTGAGTAGCTAATTTTATTTTGGATTACTCTCAATCTTTGTTTCAGTCAGTGCATTCTTTTTTTTTTTAATTTTTTAATTTTTTTTCCTTTTTTTATTTTAATTTTTTATTTTTAACATGTGTTTTTAAAACTTCGGGTTACAAATTTTCTCCCTTACTCCCTCCCCACCCACCCTCATTGAAAAGGCAAGCATCTCAATACAGGTTATAGATGTGTAGTCATGTAAAACACTTCCATTGTAGTCCTGTTGTAAAAAACTAAGTATATTTCCCCTCATCCTATCCTACTTCCCATTTATTCTACTCTCTCTTTTGACCCTGTCCCTCCTCAGAAGTGTTTGCTTTTGATTATCCCCTTCCCCAATCTGCCCTCCCCTCTATCAACACCCTGCTCTCCTGTCCCCTTCCCCCCTTATTTTCCTGTAGGGTAAGACAGATTTCCATACCCCATTGTGTATGTTATTCTCTCTTTAAGCCAATCCTATGAGAATAAGATTCATTCATTCCCTCTCACCTTCCCCCATTTCCCCTCCACTATAAAAGCCTTTTCTTGTCTGTTTCTTGTGAGATATTTTACTTCATTCTACTTCTCCCTTTCTCCTTCTCCCAGCATAATCCTCTCTCACCCCTTAATTTTATTCTCCAGATATCACCCCTTCATCTTCAACTCACCCCGTGCCCTCTATCTATCTATCTACCTATACATACATATAATTTTTTTCCCCTCCCACTACCCTAATACTGACAAAGGACTCCTGAGTTACAAATATCATCTTTCCCTGCAGGAATGTAAACAGTTCAACCTTAATAAGTCTCTTATGATTTCTCTTTCCTGTTTACCTCTTCCATGTTTCATTTGAGTCTTGTATTTGAAGGTCAAATTTTCTATTCAGCTCTGGTCTTTTCACAGGAATGTTTGAAAGTCCTCTATTTCATTGAATGACCACTTTTTACCCTGAAGCATTATACTTAGTTTTGCTGGGTAGGTGATTCTAGGTTGTAGTCCCATCTCCTTTGCCTTCCAGAATATCATACTCCATGCCCTCCGGATCCTTAATGTAGAAGCTGCTAAATCTTGTGTTATCCTGATTGTGTTTCCACAATACTTGAATTGTTTCCTTCTGGCTGCTTGTAATATCTATTCCTTGACCTGGGAATTCTAGAATTTGGCTACAACATTCCTAGGAGTTTTCTTTTGGGGATCTCTTTCAAGAGGTGATCAGTGGATTCTTTCCATTTCTATTTTGCCCTCTGGTTCTAAAATATCAGGGCAGTTTTCCTTGATAATTTCTTGAAAGATGATGTCTAAGCTTTTTTTTTTGATCATGGCTTTCAGATAGTCCAATAATTTTTAAATTCTCTCGCCTGGATCTATTTTCCAGGTCAGTTGTTTTTCCAATGAGATATTTTACATTCTCTTCTATTTTTTCATTCCTTTGGATTAGTGTTACAGTGCCTTGATTTCTCAAATTGTCATTAGCTTCCAATTTCTCCATTCTAATTTTTAAGGAAGTATCTTCTTCAGTAAGATTTTGGACTTCCTTTTCCATTTGGCCAGTTTTGCTTTTTAGGGCATTCTTCTCCTCATTGGCTTTTTGGACCTCTTTTGCCATTTGAGTTAGGCTATTTTTTTAAGGTGTTATTTTCTTCAGTATTTTTTTGGGTTGCCTTTAGCATCACTCTCAGTTTTTCCTTCACTTCTCTTACTTGCTTCTCAAAATCCCTTTTGAGCTCTTCCATAGCCTGGGATCAATTCATATTTCTCTTCAAGGCTTTGGATGTAGCAGCTTTGGCTTCACTGTGTTCTTCTGGTTGTGTATTTTGATCTTCTTTGTCACCAAAGTAAGATAATATAGTCTGACTCTTTTTGCGCTGCTTGCTCATGATCTCGGCCAATTACTTGAGTTATAAACTCTGTGTTAAGGTAGGAGTCTGTTTCCAGTGTGGAGAATGTACTGTCCCAAGCTTCAGGGGTTTTATGCAGCTGTTTTCAGAGATACTTCTAGGGACCTGTAAATTTTCAGTTCTTCCAAAGTGCTATGATCAAGGGCAAGGTGTTTAATCCTTTCCTGGCCTGTGCTCTGGTCTATGAGCACTCTTTTCTGTCGTGGAACTGTGAGGAGGGTTTCCTCTCCACAGCCACTACAAGCTCCACCATGCCAGCGTTCCTCCTCGCCCCAGGACTGCCACCCTGAACTGTGACCCTCTTGCAAAGCAAAAGAATCCTGTACCAGCAGAAAGATCCCTGCAATCCCTTCTGATCAACCACTGGATTCCCCCTCAGTCTGTGGGCCAGAAGCTCAGGAAGCAGCCGCCACCCTGGGGCTGGAACCCCTCTGTGCTTCTCTCTCAGCACCATAGAAACAGATTTTTCCTACTGACCTTCTAAGTTGTTTTTGGCATTCGTGGGTTTAGAAGTCTGGAAACCACCACAGCTGCCCTCGATTCAGTGCTCTGAGGCCTGCTCTAAGTTTGCTGCAGCCTGTGCGCCCACGCCAAACTGCACTCTTCTCCCTGCCTGGCACGATGTATCTTTCTGATCAACCATCCAGGCTGTCTTTCGCTGGAAATTTGTTTCACTGTGTCTTTTTGTGGGTTCTGCTGCTTTAGAATTTGTTTAGAGCCATTTTTTGGTAGGTATTTGGAGGGGTATGGGGGAGAGCTCAAGCAAGTCACTGCCTTCACTTCACCATCTTGGCTCTTCCCCCCCCCCCCCCCGTTAGTGCATTCTTAATAAGGTTTCTGGCACTTTGGACTCAGTTGACATCAAATGCTCCTGAAAAATCTGTCCTCAACTTTCTGAAAAGACCTGACATTTTTGTTTCAGGTTTCTGCTAGGATGATAGATCCAAATAAGGCCATATTCTTACCATTCATGCTGGCTCTTTAGCTTTCCTATTTCTATTCCCATTTAATCCCCAAGGATTCTTCAAGAAATATTAAGTGGAAAACAAAACCAATGCAACCAAGATTAGAATAAAGGCAGAAATCTGGGAAACAATTTTTACCAGTGCTTCTGATAAAGGCCTTGTTTCTAAAATATATAGAGAACTGAGCCAAATTTATAAGAATACAAGTCATTCCCCAATTGATAAATGGTCAAAGGATAAGAACAGGCAGTTTTCAAAGGAAGAAATTATGCTCTAAATCATTACTGATTAGAGAAATGCAAATTAAAACAACTCTAAGGTACCACTTTCACAACTATCAGACTGGCTAACATGACAGAAAAAGAAAATGATAAATGTTCCAGAAGATGTGGGAAAACTGAAACACTAATGCATTGCTAGTGAAGTCGTAAACTGATCTAACCATTCTGGACAGCAATTTGGAACTATGCCCAAAGAGCTATAAAATTGTGCATACCCTTTCATCCAGCAACACCACCACTAGGTCTGTATCCAAAAGAGATCATAAAAAGGGGAAAGGGACCCATATATACAAAAATATTTCTAGCAGCTCTTTTTGTGGTGGCAAAAAAATTGGAAATTGAGGTGACGCCCATCAATTGAGGAATGGCTGAACAAGTTGTGGTATAAGAATGCAGTGGAATACTATTGTTCCATAAGAAATGATGAGCAGGTGGACTTCAGAAAAACCTGGAAAGACTAACATGAACTGATGCCGATGAAATGAGCATTGTACACAGTAATGGTAACATTGTGCAATGATCTACTATGATAGACTTAGCTCTTTTCAGCAATGCGATGATCCAAGACAATTCCAAGGGACTCGTGATGGAAAATGCTAACCATATCTAGACAAAGAACTATGGAGTCTGAATGTAGATCAAAGCATATTATTTTCATTTTTTTGGTTTTTTTTTTCTTTCTCGTGGCTTTTCCCCTTTTGCTCTGAGTCTTCTTTCAAAACATGACTAATGTGGAAATATGTTTGGCATGATTCCACATGTATGATCTATACTGCATTGTTTGCTGTCTTGGGGAGAGGGGAGGGAGAAAAATCTAGAGCTCAAACTCTTACAGAGATGAATATTGAAAACCACCTTTGCAGGTAACTGAGGAAAAAAATAAAATACTATTAACCAAAAAAAAAAAAAAAAAGAAAGAAAGAAAGAAAAATATTAGGTGAAGTAATATAACTAGGGGTAGCTAGGTGGCACAATGGACAGAGTGCTAGGCCTGCAGTCAGGAAGACTCCTCTTCCTGAGTTCAAATCTGATCTCAGATACTTTATGAGCTGTGTGACCCTGGGCAAGTCACTTAAGCCAGTCTGCCTCAGTTTCTTCATCTGTAAAATGACCTGGAAAAGGAAATGGCAAACCACTCCAATCTCTTGGCCAAGAAAACCCCAAAAGGGGCCATGAAGAGTTGAACACAAATGAAATAACAACAAAATGCAACTAGCCTGTGTAAAAATTAAGACTGACTTCTCTCCATTCAGGAGTGATTTCCCCTCTGATGGGAGAGAGAACTTTTTGGAATCTATAGGCCTTTTGGAAGCTCTTCTCAACTGTCACCTTCTACACAAAGCCTTTCCTGATTCCTCCAGTTATACATGCCACTCCACATCCCCAGTGATTACTTTTCATTTATTATGTATTTAGTTTTATATCTCTGTGGTTTCACTTAAGTAGAATTGTAAGTTCCTTGCAAGGACTGTTTTGTTTTCTTTTTGTCTCTGATTCCCCAAACCCTAAGCATGGTACCTAAAACATATCAGAAGCTTAATAAATACTATAGGAATTGAATGAAATTACATAATCTAAACACAGTAGTCTCCACAGCAGCCATTGCAACGATTTGAAGAGACATGACTATTATAAACAGCCTTCTGAAAGAGTTGAAAGTTGCAAACCACATTTATCAAAATGAAATTTTGAAACAATTTAAATAGAAAATAAGATTATAAAAAAGAAACTGGATATTGTACCATAGCATCAGTTTAAAAATTTTTAAATGACCTCAAAGCATAAGAAATAATCTAAAGATAAAGAAGCACAAAAATGGCATCTCCTTGTAAAATTATATTATAATAAAATGTAAGCTGTTACCTTGTCACAAAAGACTCATTTCAATAGGTAGGTAAATCAAGTAAATGATTTCTACAGAAATCATCCTTTCTCTAATTTTTAATGGAAAAATTTGGAAACTGCTCACCAGGGTAAGGGTCCAAACCTATCATCTGAGGACCAAGCTAGCTAAGGAGAGTGCATCTCATCATCAGATTGGCTAAAGGGTGATGAATTTATTAGCCATGGCAAATCTACAAAGACTATAAACTTTTTATAGAAGAATTTCAATCTGTGTTGGAGAAGGGTGTACCTATGTTAACAAAAGCATAGATCCTTAAAATATTGCAAAAGCATATATTTACTGATATCAATTGTATCTAAGTTTCAAAACAAAGGACCACTCAAACTGCACCAAGGAGTAGACAGCCACATTGGTGCAATAGGGCACATAAGAGTCATACTTCTGAGCAAGTTACTGCCCTCTCAACAAGATGAAAGAGGAGAGGACACAAAACTTACAGAGTAGGTACTGAGATGTGCCATTTCATGGTGAGTTGGGTATCAGCCAAGAAACAGCAGGAAGAATAAAATGGCCATACTCTACAGGACATAGAGCAAAGGGATCTTCAAAAATTAGACAAGGAAATTTAAAACAGGCAAAACCAAAACAAATAAACAGGGAAAAAAAAACAGGAGTCTCTTCCTAATTACTATGAAGGAGATTTTAGTTTCCCCCTTTTTATGTTTTGATAACACTTGTGAAATGTTAATATTGATATTTTCCAAATATCTCTTACAAAAGGACAGTGTTATGATTCAAGTGGAGAGCAATACACATGTAACTGTGACAAATATATTTAACAGAGTCAGATGTGGATTTTTTCCTCTACAGGAAGGAAGAATGTTAGATCCCAGATAGTATTAAAAAAGAATCACTTTTCTAAGCAATATTTAGAACAAGAGATACTAGGGTAGATCAGCATCTTCATTACTATGAAGAAAAATCTGTGAATAAATTTACAGATGGAAGATCTTTAAATGGCAAAATAAATTTGAAAGCAAACACCATTTAAGGTTATACATGATTCTGGTTAAACAACACATTTCCTACTTTCCTAGCTTTTCTATTAAATATACACTAACTATACAACTTCACTTAATTATGACTTGGGCTAACAACAATTATGTATTTTCTCTTAAAATTGCTTTATGAATATTTATTAACTGTGATAACTTTTGCTTTCTACGGCACTGGGTCCTTATACTTCAATATTCCAGAGAACTATGATTCTATTAGTGCAAGCAATCCCACAAAGGCAATGAGTGGTATAGTGGACAGAGAACTGGCTTCAGAGTCAGAGAACCGGGGTTCAAATCCTACATCCTGTCACTCACTAAATTTGTGACATTAGGCAAGTCACTTAACCTTGTTGGATCTTATTTTCTTCATATGCAAAATGAGAGATTTAAACTAGGCCATTTGAAATGGCCTGTAAAGTCCCTTACAGCTCCCAGGAATAAATCTAGGAATAAATTATTTTCATGAATAGTCGAAGCCAAAAAAACTATCATCTAATAACCAATTTATAGCAAAGAGCCTTTTCACACTCATGCTCTGGAAAGAGGTTGCTTCACTCACCTGAAGGCTAAAACCAGTTGTGTCTATAGTAGTAAAAATTCAACTCACCAATTGTATCTCCATTTGCAAAAATTAAGTACAACACAGTTATTGAGAACTTCCTTTGTACAGAAGGATGTTAGTTGTCTAGATTATAACAGACAGTTTGATGGACAACTTATAGGGCTTGTTTACCAGCATAAATATCATGAATAAATAGTGCAAAGGAGAAATGAGTTGTGTCCAGAATTAAACAGGGAAGAGCATACGTTACATTATCTCTAGAAAACAGCAAAGACTTGAAATATCTAGAAACAAAGCCCTATCTTTTTAAAGCCAATATTCTACTGGTGTTGTTACAAAGCTACAAGCCATAGAATGCTGCAGTTTCTGAAGAACTAAAAATTCTTATCACTCAAGTAATGCAAGGCCCAAAATAGAGATAAATAGGCAACAACTTGTAATATGATAGATATGTCTTTAACCAAAACTGAAATGAGCAAACTACCTTGTGTTTTTCAAGTTGTACTTTGGAATTGACTCCCAAAGACAAACAAAACAGTATTTCTTATGATTTTTTTTCAGAAACTAAGCAAATAGTGAAATTTTAGACAACCATGAAGTATCAGGCAAACATCTTTTGGTGCTGCTCTATTTTTTTAATGTATAAAACATTAGCAGAGATTAAATATTATCATTAAAAACCTATTTAGTAGGGAAGTAGCAAGAAGCAGGGGAAAGAAAAGTAAACTTGAAGTTAGAAGACTTGTGTCTGAATCCTTTTATATGTGAGTTATGTGATCCTGGGCAATTCATCCTTTCTGCCTTGGTTTTCTCTTTTGTAAAATGAGAGGAAAGGGATAAGTAGAATGTAGATTAGATGAGTCTAAGGTCTCTTTCAGTTCTAAATCCATGATTCTGAATATCTGTTGAGCACTTGCTAAATATAATGCCTTGTCCTAAATGCTATAGGGAATACAAAGAAATATAAGAAATGATCGATTTTCTAAAAACTTGCAGCCTAGTTGGTAAGTCAAAACAAACACACAAAGATCTATGATAAAAAGTTTAAATAACCATTCAAGACAAGAACTGAAGAAATATCACAAGGCACTGCATGATCACTCCTGAATGAATGATACAGAACATAATTCCCATTGGACTTTAAAGTTTAGAAGAGAAAAAGGTCATTTCAGTCAGGGCAGGCAGGAAATTCAATTCAAATCAATTGAGTTTTACAGGATAGATATTTCCTTTATACACATCCCTAGAAACAAAGAAACTACTTATAGCTAGTACTGAGTTACAAATGTACACAACCAGAATTAAAATTAATAGCAATCCTGCTCTTATAGAATTCCACTGGACAAGATTTAACACCTAAAAATTCCTATTGACCAGTACCTCTCCCCAGTAGGAAATTTTGCTCTGTATCCACAGTATCCTACCTAATGGTATTCCTGACAGGAAAACATACTATTCATACTGTCCCTTTGTGACATTATCATAGAATCACAGAAGCTCAGAGTTGGAAAAGATCTTAAAGATTAGCTTTTGTTGTTGTTCAATCATTTCATTCATGTCTGACCCTCTGAGACTCCATTTGGGGTTTTCCTGGCAAAGATAATGAAGTGGTTTGCTACTTCCTTCTCCAGTTCATTTTACAGATGAGGAAACTGAGGCAAACAGGCTTACATGACTTGGTCAGCATCACACAGCTAGTAAGTGTCTGAGGCCAGATTTGAACTAAGGAAAATGAGTCTTTCCAATTCCAGTCCCTGAATTCTATCCACTGTGCCACTCAGCTGCCAAAGGTTAGATAGTCCAATCTATATGTGAACACCTCAAGATCCCTAAAAAAATCATTTGGCCTCAATTTGAAGGCCTTCAATGAGGGGTGTAAGAATCCTACTCAAGACAGCCTATTCCAACTTTGGACAGCTCCAGTAATTGAGAAGTTTACCTTCACACTGAACTAAAATCTTTTTCTCTTCTACGTGCATTCACTGTTCTTTGTTCTGCCCTCTGAAGTTGAGTAGAATAACTCTCATTCCTCTTCTATGTGACAGATGAACAGTTAAAGATAGCTATCACGTCCACCCTAAATCTTATCTTCTCCAAAGAAAATATCCCAATTTCATTCAAATGATCCTCACTGGACCATGACTATAGGAATATACCCACAATGATGACATTATACTTCCATTGACATATAAAATTATATGAATTAAGAATAGAGGGAAGAGGGTTCTTTCACTTTGAAGCATTCCTAATGATTATTAGCAAAAAGAATACCATGAAAGAAAGGCAGTAGAAGACTGGTGCAATGGAAACATTTAGTCAGACGACATAGTTTTGGATATATGCTCTGCCCTTGACCTCAGGCAAGATATTTAATCCTTTTGGGTCTCAATTCCTTATCTATAGAATGAGGCATTTTAAGGTTTCTTCAGGTTCTAAATTTAGGATCTTAAGTTAGCAGCCATTATGTGTCAAAAATCTGTCACAAATAGAAATAGAATGACCACTTTTTTACCCTGAAGGATTATACTCAGTTTTGCCAGGTAGGTGATTCTAGGTTATAGTCCTATCTCCTTTGCCTTCCAGAATATTATACTCCATGCCCTCTGGTCCACCAAGAATGGAAGAATAAGCCCCTCAAAAAGGCAAAAAATGAAAGACATCTTTAAACATTTTTATTTTTTAAACTGATGACATTGAAACTACTACAACTGGGCCCTAACATCTAAGTCCCCAAAGTACTACATGAGGAAATGGAGAATGTCACTAAAAAAAGATAATGAGACAAAAATACCTAGACAAGGCCAAAGAATAGACATTCATACTGAAAATTCATATTGGAAAAAACTACAATTTTGAAGTACTGAAGTATAAATGAACATATGAACCTTGTATGGATGACAACTTTCCAAAGAAAATTCCTAGGTACTACTATAAGAGCATAACAGACATATACGTATAAATATGGTATATCACAGGACAATGTAATATATGTGTGTGTAAATTATCTTGGTAGTGTATATGAATTACTATCCATATATGTGTGTATATTTTATGTATGAATTAAAACTACCAAGATGATTTATACATATATACATATACAAATATACATTCACATATTTCATTGTCATAAAGATATGTAAGTAAGATCTTTGGATTTTCTTTGGAAAATTATCAATCATATAAGGTTCATATGCACTTCAATACTTCAAATTTGCAATTTTTCCCGACAGAGATTTCCTCTGTCTATACTTAGCCTGGTCTAAGTATATTTTTCTTGTCATTATCTTCTTTATTTGTTTCATTCATACACACGCACACATGTGTGCACACAAGCGTGCACACACACGCATGCACACGCACACACACACACACACACAGTGAAAACTACCACGATGATCCAGTATAGAACTTCTGTTCTAAGTCTCTAATTCATGAACAAAATCTAGTTAATTCAGTGACAATGTGGTAGAAGAGAATTTTATCAAATCCTCAAGAATATGCTATATATTCCCTTATAAGGATGTTTTTGATTTAAAAACCTTTATGTTAAGAGGGAAAAAACTGTACAATTTTGCCTGATACTTGAAAAAGTCCTTTAGTATGTCACTGTAAATAATCCAAATGGTGTCATGATAAAATGAAGTTTTATACTAGATGATTACCATTAAACTCTTACATATTATCTCATTTCCATAATTTAAGGATCGAAAAGCAATTGGAGTAGAACACCAAAAGTAATTAGTTCTACTGAAGTTAATTTTTAAAGTGAATAGTGGAGGGAAAATAAGTAATAACACCTGCTTTATTCAAAAGATAGGCTTAACCCAATACATAATTTAATCGAATACTTGACTGGCTGGTCCCTTGACAATTCATGAAAGCAAGGGCAAACTGCTCCAGTCAAATGTTTAAATATTAATTTTTGTTCTGTGCTACCAAGGATTGTTCTTTCAGTTTTCATGGTTTGCATGGAGATGAGAATTGAGCCCTTAACATATGCACATCTTTTATTACATACTTGGAAGTATAGAAAAGAGAAAATGCAACTAAATTTTTATCACAAATAACTTTAAATTATAGCCCAAACTTAACTTTGTAAGTGCTGATGGTCCTTTTAATACCCAGGCACAAAAATATATAACTAAAATCCAAGGATTAGGCTACCTATTTCAGAACATTCTTATTTCTCTCCCTAATCTACTGAATGAAATTTCGTGCCAGTTTGAAGCATGAAATTATATTTACATGTTTATTTTAAAAATCCTGCATTATCAGAGAAATAACTTACCAAAGCTTTTCACTGGTCCCAAACTTCATTTTAAAAAATATATCATTCACAAAAAGAAAAAAATAATTTACTCACTGGCAGGAACTAGAAAGGGATGAGTGGTTTTAATAAGTATTATTTCCATATTTTCTTTTTCAGATTGTATAATGGCTAAAACTGACAGTAAATATTAGCTTGAAACAGTGGCTTTAGATAATTCAAATAGGAAGCAGTTTAAGTAGCTTTCACAGAATCATAAGATCATAGGATCTAGTCCAAATCCTTCATTTTTCAGATAAGGAAACTCAGCTCCAGAGATGATAGAAGACTTGCCCAATGTCAGCACAGACAGAACTGGGGTTTGAACTCAGAGCCTCAGGCTCTAAATTCAGTACTTTTTCTATTACATCACACTGACTCTTTTCATTATCTAAAATGTATGGAAATGTATGCTAAGTATTATTTGGGTTCAGTGGAGAAAGCATTGATTTTAGAGGAAAGAGGTCTAATTTCAAGTCCTAACTCTGATGAACTAATGAACTGGGCTAGACTCTGGGCTTCATGTTCCTCCTCTTCTATAAAGTAAGGGAGTTGGATTGTAGAACCTCTAAGGTCCCTTCTAGCTCTACTATTATATCATCCTCCAAAAGTTAAATATTACAGTTTAGAAACAAAAATTATCCTCGGTTATCACTATGCTTTAAAAAAAAATACCTAACTCACGTCTTTTAAAAAAAAGTTTATAAAACCAAACAACCACACTGTCTTTTTAAACTATCGGACCATCTCAATCTAAAAGCAGTAAGATGAATCCTACTATCTCTTCAACCTGCCTAAATTAAAAAGATGGCCCCTTCCTGCTTCTACTGCAGTGTTAATCACTGTAACTGATGTTAAGATTGTTAAATATATTATTAAATCATAGCTCAGATATGTTCAACCCAACCTGAATTGTGGAATAATTTATAGAAATAACCCAGTTCTAACAACCTGGACCAAATCTGAGGGGATGCTTCATTTTGTTTCAGTTGTCTGATACTTGTTCACTAATGTATTTCAGAGTTCCATAGAAACTAACACTTCACTGTTTCCTAAAAATGCAGGAAAGAGGAGATATAGGGTAATGGAAAGATTGTACCAAAACAGAAAGAGTATGGGGAGGGTAGAGAGGGAAGAGAAGAGAGTTAGAGGGAAGTGAGGGATATACATAATACCAAGAAAGTAAAAGTAACAAGATGTATAAGAATGGTTATGCTTGAGCAATCACTGAATGATGGGTGAATGTTGGAACATCTACAATCTCATTCATTGTACAGGCTCAGTTTTCCTTTTGATTTGACTTTTAGAATCGGTGAGAATTCTAAGAAAAGTTTTATTTGAAGATTTCTCTTAAGATAAATAAGCCTGAAATACCAAAAAAGATTTCACAAGCAACAAAAACTAAAATGGAATAGAGTCATCATATGACATCTGCTCTCCTCTACTCCCAAACACCCGCCTTGGGGGACATGGTAATAGGGAAAGAACATAGGAACTTGACTTATAGACTATGTAAAAAGGAAACATGCTGAGCTTCTGATATCTGAAAACTGAAAGAATTCCAGATTTGGAGTCAAGAGGACCAAGGTCTGAATTCCAAATTTACTACTTACTCCCTACAGGATCTTAGGCAAATAAATCACTTCCCTTCTCTGGGTCTCAGTTTCCTCACCTATATAGTAAGTTGGGGAAGATAGTCTCTTCCAGCTCTATATCCTACAATTCTACAAATCCAGTCTCCTATCATCCTTAATGAATACATTATCTATGTTACTGCTCTGATACTTCTTGATTTTACCTTATCTTCCAGCTACTTCATCCAGGTAGCCATATTCAACCTTGCAAATGGCTTGTAAAATCTCATTTAGTGCTCTCCCTCTCACAATATCTTACTTACTCATTACGTTCCTCATACCTACTTAACTTGCTCTTCATCAGAGATGGTAATTAAATCCATGGAAGCTGATAAGATCATCAAGTGAAGTAATATAGAGGGAGAAGAGAAAAGGACCCAGGACAGAACTTCAAGGGATATCTATAGTTAAAGGGCATGATCTGGAGAAGGATCCAACAAAGAGGAATGAAAAGGATAGGTAAGGGAAGGTCAGATAGGTAGGAGGAAAACTGGAAGAGAGTGTTGTCTCAAAAATCTAGAGAGAAGAGAGTATTAAGAAGAAAAGAGTGATCAACAGTGTCAAAGTCAAAGTCTGCAAAAAGGTCAAGGAGAATGAGAATGGAGAAAAGGCCACTGGATTTTTCAACTAAAAGATCATTAGTAATTTTGGATAGAGCCATTTCAGTGGAATGATAAGGTCAGAAGTTGAATTTTAAGGGGTTAAGAGAAGAGTGAAAGAAAATGGAGGCTCTTCTTATTGACGATTGTTTTAGAGGAGTTTGTTACGAAGGGCAGAAGAAATTCAGGGTAATAGCAGGGATGAAAGGATCAAATGGGAGGTTTTTCAGGATAGGGGAGATATGCGTATGTTTGCAGTAAGAAATAAGGAAGGAGAAAGTAGGGAGAAAGAGACTGAAAATAAATAAAAGAGTGGGCATTACAAAGGGAGCAATTTGTTGAAGGAGATGAAATGGAATAAGATCACTTTAAAAAAAGGAGTGATTAGCCTTGGTAAGGAGTACAGCCACTTCATCATGTGAAATAGGGGGGAAGGAGGAGAAAAAAATGGCAAAAGGTACCTGAGTGACAGGAAACAAGAAAGAGGGGAGAAAGAGAGCTCATGGCACATGGCCTCAATTTTTTTTCCTATAAAATCTGAGGCAAGATTCTTAGCTGGAAGAGTTATGAAGTTCTTAGCTGAAGGGGAAGTTATGGGAAGTTTAATGACGGATGAAAAAGTTCAGAAGAGCCACTGTGGAGAGTGGGATACTGAGTTGATAAGAAAGGCACAGTAAGATTGCCTAACAGTAGTGAGGGGCCTAGTCAAAACAGTGGTGTGATTTTATCCATTTTTATTAAGCCCCATGTGTGCAGGTGTGAAGGCATCCAATATTAACTCCTGGTTTGCTAAATTAAGAAACTGAAGCCTAAAGAGGCTAAATGACTTGTCCAAGGTCACACAAGTAGTAGGTATAAGATTCAACTTTTGAATTCAGACTCATTGAGATCAGATGCTGTCATTTTCTGTTACATCCCTGAAAACATCTAGCACGGTGTCTTGAGCCCAGTAGAAGTGCAATCCTTGCTGGTTTGTTGACTGGTAAAACATAGCACATTATAATGAAATGGGAGCAGAAAAGAAGAGAAAATAAGAACTAGATCATATCGACAATTTCTGTTCTTTGGACAAGCCAATAACCAGTAAAGATTTATATAAAGTCGGTGTCTAACAAATTTCCAGATGCCAAATATATGTGAGCATATATCACCACTGTCAAATTTGTATTTCCTTGGCAGACAATTTTTTTTAGTAGGATAGGCCCATCCTAAGTCATGGCAACAAGCTAGATTCTGCAGGACAAAAGATAAGCTTTTTAACATTGCTAAATGTACGTTGGTCCAATTATAACATCATGTAGTCGACCTTAAGTGCACTATCATTGGGGACAGGCATTTCAGTTGTATAAAGGGGACAAGATATATTTTGTGTTTAATTTCTAATAAGGCCAGGTCAAAGCCATACTGAACAACAAAGCTGCAAGCAATATGACTGAGAGGACACATTGCTTTGAATTTATTAGAAGAATTATCCAGTTCAATTTAATTCTTAAAGAAGCTGGAGGCTGAAGTGATTTAACGTCTGAGTTCTGGGCTCAAGAATATTTTGGTGGAGTGTTTTTCCATTCCTTAAGTAGAGGTTTGATTAATTTTATCTCTTCCACACAGGGTGAAGTTTTTCCAGTTAGGCAGGCATGTAAATTACAATTATAATGGAGAAAAAAAAAACTGCATACAATATAATGGTGATTAATTAAATGCATTTTATTTGCATAAAGCATAGGTGTACTTCAGGAGCCCAATAAATAATGGAAAAGGAACAAAAGTTTCATATATTTTAAGGAATCATTCACTAATCCAAGTAATTCTTTTGGGTAACATGATCAATAGTCAAATGAATCCCAGGGCTTACTGAACTATATTAGACCTCTAAATTTTGGTTCATCTTGAATATTTCTCCCCCAAAGAAACATATTACTAGGAAATCTGGAACTTGAGGCAAGTTCAACCCTACAAGAGCTATACTTCTCCACCCACAGGGAATGTAATATTTTCTTTAAAACAACTATTATTTTGGGGTCATGGGGTAAAGGAGTTCCCAGTTAGACTTAATTCTTGTCCTGACTCCTCCACTATTGGCTGAAGGGCTTTGGGGACAAGCGGGAACCTCTCTGAGATTCAGTTGCTTATTTGTAAAACCAGTGGAGGAATGACTTTCATAGGGTTAGGAGACTCAAATTAAGATCATGGGTATGAAAGTACTACGAAAACTGAAGAGTCTTGTAAAGATGTGAGCTAGTATTATTTATTATTTTTTGACTACCCAAACAAATACATTATTCAGTGAGATGGGCAAGGTAAAAATCTAAGGAGAGGTCTAAGGGCAGAGAAATAAATTTTCTCAACTGATACGAAAGTCTGAATGAGGAAGAAGAAAGTAGACATCATCAATACCATGCTTGCCTTTTCTCCCCTCAGTGCTTTTGTTCATGATGGGTAGCTGTCTCACCTCTTCTCTGATAACCCCAGCATCTTTTAGTTCCTTTGAAATCCAGATCAAGTTTCATTTTCACAAAATTTCCCTAACTAATCCCACCTCACTGATTATTCCTCTATTGCATATACTTTCAGCACTAATTTACTGAGCTTCACTACTATCACCCCATAGTGTCAAGTAGTGTTAGGTACAAAGGAATGTGCTAAATGAAAGTGATAATATTAGTCAATTGAGAGAAATTATGCTGTTTTTCAAAAATCATTAAAATTAGTAAACCTTTACATATATTTAATCAACTGTGCCAAAATATGTAAATTTCATGGTCAACCAGAAGACTAGAGAGTCATTATGGTATAGTAGTTCAGAGTGCTAAACTTAGAAAAGGAAAACCTGGGTTCAATTTTTTCTTCTGACATTTGTATGTGACCCTTAATATGTTATTTAACCTCTCTGAGTTTTCTCATTGTAAAATGAGAGGGTTGGCCTAGATGGTGTCTGAAGTCTCTTAAGACTATCCATAAGTCTATGATCCTATAAACTTGAGTTCATTCTTTTCAAAAAGGGGTACAAATACTAAAACAACATTTTAAAAAAGTTTTTCACAGAATAAAGTTTTGGTGCTGTAATGAGTTGTATGGGTATATCTTTTATGTGGGGTATATCTTTTAGGGGGTTAAAGATTTTAGTGTTAAAAGGTATCTCAGAAGCCAAAGATCTAAT
Source organism: Vombatus ursinus (assembly GCF_900497805.2). Lineage (NCBI taxonomy): Eukaryota > Metazoa > Chordata > Mammalia > Diprotodontia > Vombatidae > Vombatus > Vombatus ursinus. The sequence goes on along the minus strand of NW_020949613.1, from coordinate 6,713,767 downwards.
CCCTTAATTTTGTAAATGAAGAAACTGAGGTCTAAGAATGTAAAATTATTGCCCAACTTCACACAAGAGCTACGTATGATGTGAAATTTGAATCTGAGTCTCTGACTCCAGACCCAGCTATCTTTCTACTTTTCTACACTTTTTACAAGGCTCTCTCCCATGTCCATGATGGCACTGTAAATACACTGCTGTGACAAGGAAAACAACTTTTAATTTTGAAATTAAACTGAAAATGTGAAGAGGAAAATAGGGAAAGAGATAAATCCTGAAGGAAATTTGACTTTTACAGAAAAACTATTAAATAACTTCTAGAAAGCAGATATAAACTCTCCCGCCCATCCAAAAAAAAAAAAAGTTTCCTGTGAAATAGCAAGGTGTCCGTCTCTCTTAGAAGGACTGGGTAACCATTAGTTTTAAGAATGAAAAGGCTAGATGAAGAAAGACGGCACTGGAAAAACTGAAATATCAAAAAAAGAACACAGAATTAATATTCTTAAATTTACAATAAGCTAGGAAGCCTTTCAGAAAGGGCAAGGCAGAATGGTGTAATATAAGAGAAAGTGGAAAAGAAAGCAGTACAAGATTTAAAGTGGGAGAGGTTAATTAGAGCAAAACAAAATCTAAACTTTAATGAAGTGAATGAGAACTATTCTTCAGGAAATGAGTTCATTTCATTAGTAATAACATCCTTACACGACACTTGTCACCTCCCTCACAGGGCCACAATTTCATTTTTAACTGTATTTTTGAACTTCAAGGAGGAGTGGTATGTTTGTATGAATGTTAAATAGGGTTAGAGTTTTTTCTTCTTATCTCCCTTTTCCACTACCATCTGTCTACCCTTAGCATATGGGTATTTTAAAGCAGTATATTTATATTTATATATATATAAAATATATATTTATTTTATATTAGATTAGATTGTTATAAGATATAACAATATAAATATTATATATTATAAATACATTATATATTTATTATATATTATAAATATACAAATATATTTATGAATATATTTATAAAGCAGTATATTCATATTTATATTTAAGCAGTAAATTCTATATATATACAAAGTAAAGCAAAAAGTGCTGCACAAACATTACAACTCCTGATGCTAAAAATAGTAAATCTGGTACAGACCAAGTGAAATCAAAGAACTGCAAAATCTCAGAGTTAGGTGAGACACCAGAGGCCATCTAGTTCAAGCCACATCTAAAGAATTCTCTCTTAAAATGTTGGTCAAGTGGCCACTGAAGCTTTTCTTGGAGCCTCAAATGATGTGAACTCATGACTCCCTAAGACAGTTCATTCCACTTCTGAATAGCTTTAATTTTTAGGAAGTTTATCTTTACATCAACACAGCAAATATTTATTAAGCTCCTATGATGTTCCTGGTACTCTATTAGGACATAGAAATACAATTCAAAAGTGAAAGTCTCTGTAGTCCAAGAGCTAACAGGGAGATACAATATGTTAACTAAAAAAAAAAGTACAAGGTCTTTACAAAATAAACACATAGGGATGGGAAAGGAAGCACTAACAAACTGGGAATTAAGGAAAGAACTCTTGAAGGAGGTGGCACTTGAGTTTGGCCTTGAAGGGAGCTAGGTATTCAGGGAGGTCAGGAGGCAGAAGTCAGCCTTGCTACAACTTCATACTTGTTGACATTAGTTATGACTTGCGGGCAAAGCAGACCAGTCAAATCCTTCCTCTACCTCTGAAAAAAATTTGAAGATGACTATCACATCTTTCTCTTCTCACTCGAGTCTTTTCTTCGCCAAGGATAAACATTTCTAGCCTTCTTTAACCATACTCCACACCATGAATTCTAAAATCCATTGCCACAGGCCTACTTTTTGAAGTTGATTAGACAAAATACTCCATCTTCTGACTTCATGGCTTTGTACTGGCTATCATCCATGCCTGGAATATTCTGCCTCCTCACTTCCGTCTCTTAGTTTCCCTGTTTTCCTTCATGACTCAGCTCAAACATAAGCTGGAAAATAAAGGAGGAGGCCCTTCTGCAGGAGGCCCTCCTTAGTCCCTTCACCTAGCCATCCCTTTTTGATTACTTTCATCCATCTATCTATCCATCCATTTATCTATGTCTTATATGATGCTAGATATTTACATGTTGTCTCCCATTAGAATGTACACCACCGGTGAATAGGGTCTGTGTTTGTTGTTTTGCTTTTTAATGTTATTAGGGTTTCTTTTATAGTTGTTGTTTGCTTTCTTTGTAGCCTCAGTACTTAGCATATTGCCAGACACATAGTCAATACTTAATTAATGCTTCACAACCCACTAATTGACTAAACTTCTTCCTAATTCCTAATTCCCATGGTGAAAGCCCTTCACCATCCTAATAGTCCTACACAATAGTCCTGGCCATAAAAACCTATCCCTGGCTTATAAATTTTCTGGTTATATAACAAATAGTAGCCCTAAAAGAAAAGACAGTTTTCAGGTAGGCAAATGCCCATATGTTATTATTTGAAGGAGACTAAGAAGGTCCTTCTGCTCTGAATTCCACACTACCCCAGGGATCATTGTCAGTCAAGAAGCATGTGTAAGTACATGCCAGGTACTGTATTAGGTGCAAGAGGATATGAGTATACACAAAATGGTGTGAAATAAATACAAGGACCTTTCATTGGAAAGGTGCTAGCAGCTAGGGGGAATCAGGAAAAGCCTGATGTAGGAGATAGCATTTGACCTGCTTTAAAGGAAGAGAGGATTTTGAAAGGCAGAGGTGAAAAGGGAGGACATTTTAGGCATGAGGGGAGACTCATGCAAAGGTGCAAAGACCAGAGATGGAATGTCACTTGTGAGGAATAGCAAGAAGGCCAATGAGGCTGAATGCATGAAGCAAGGAGTAATATAAAATAAGCCTGGAAAGATTGAAATCAAGTTGTAAAGGGCTTTATATCATACAGTTGTTTATATTTGATCCAACAGGATAAAATATGGAGCCTAAAATTTCACCATTAGAGATTTATTCCTTTGAGTTCCATCTTCTTCTAAAGTTTAAGTATTCATGGCAAACATAACTAATTCACTATTAAGTCAGTAAAATCTTAAAAGGAATTCATAGGTAAGGTAACTTTACAGAACCTAGGAAGAATCCTGAGCAGCAGTAAAGCACTGAGTACCTGGAGGGAAAGGAAAAAAGGGAGTGACAAAGACAAATTCAAGACTATTTTATCATTTCGCCTGGGGAAATATCACTTCCTTTAATCATTACCCAAGAAAGGTGATACATGCCAGGTTCAAAAGTGCACATTTAGTGTCCAACTGGAATAAATTGCAATATTTTATTCTAACTCAAGGGCATGTGACAAAGACCTTTAGGAGATTTTAAATGTCTTTATAGCCCACAATGATGTCTTCCTGCCCTGAAATCATAGCACTCACAGAGGCTATTCATTTATCAACTGATCATATGCTACACTGGTACATGCCATTACCATTATCTCATGTTGTTATTGAACTTTTCATGTGCTTGTCTATCCTTCATCTCCCCAATTAAATTGTTCTCAAGGCAAGGGAAATATTTATACTTTTTAATATCCCCACATAGCACCAAGTACAAAGTCTTGTATATAGTATGTACTCAATAAATATTTGATTGATTAATTTAAATTTTCTAACCAGAGCCCAAACTATTTAAATATTTGGCATTTTGAATCAACTAACAAGTACCAGGCATTAATTAATGATGATGATGAGAGCAACTAATTATCTATCTCTCGCTTAACATATTTGAATATTATTTTAACTTATATTTGACTTTGGAAATATGGTTATGTAAATATTAGAGTTTTGCATCTTGGGAGTAAATTCTGACAGATTTTCACCAAAGTTTGATGGTACAGAGAGACAATACCATTGTCTAAGATCAACAGAATGGTGCTCTGTTTCAGCTTGGTCAGATGTCAAAGCCATTTTCATTTATTCAACAAAGTTTTTAGATTTCATATGTGAAAGGTGTCATGTTAGCTGATATATGTGCTTGAATATTCCAGATAATTTTGGAATCTTACTCTCCACTCTGATTTATTTTATTTTTTTTTAAACGTTTTTATTTCCATGTGTCATGGAGCTCCACTTGCGATTACCACATTAGCTGTCATTATGTTTTATCTACATTTTCAAAATGTCCCTGGCTTTAAGTCCAAAAAGCGCTCTGTTATTAACCTAAGTCATTCAGAAATTTCTTGTTCTATATTGCATCCATCTGTAAAAAGAACTACCTTTGGTTTTTATAAAATAATATCAAATTTCATGAAGGGTTATGTGACCCACAAGCAGTGGTAGGACAACTACCTGTCAGAAGTGGGATTCCTATATTGGAGGGATGAGAAGAGAGGAACTAGAAGACTTAAGGGTAGGACCAGTTAGTCTCTAAGTCTATGCTTTATGTAGACTTTGCAGACTGGATTTAAGAGCCCATTCATGCCAACCTGCATGTTGTTCATTAATTAACAAAGTTAATTTAATAACTGTTTAACAAATAAACCAATTACATAAGTTAAAGTAAGTTTAAATAAAATTTAAAGAAATTGGTTATTAATTGTGACTTATTTTACTCACATGACCTCTTTTACAGCCTACTTTGCTGAGTTTGGTCACATCACCTCTCTGTACCTCAATTTCCTTATCGATAAAATGAGAGTGCTGGCCAGATGATCATTTAGGTTCTTCCGAGTTCTAACATTCTATGACTCCTCTTTTTTTCCTAAGGATGAAATTTTTTTAAATCAGCCCACATGTATCATTCTCTGTTCTCATTTTTATCTCTATCAGAACTTCTTAATTCCAAACTTCATGACAGTTTAGCTCATTCGATTACATTTTTAACCACATGCCTTTCAATGATGCTTGGCCAATCTCTCATTACAGCTATCAAATGAATCATTTCCCTTTCACATTCCAGACTAATGGTCTTTCTTTTTCTATGTTTAATTCAGCATAAAGTATACTATGAATGTGTATGTGTATGTATATATATTTATATATATATATATATAATATAAATTTTATTTTGTTATTTTATGACACCTATGATCTCACTAGTATTGGGAATGGGTAAGGAAATTCTCTCAGAAACATTTTAACAGCTATTCTTCAACTTCCAGGCTTAAAAGCAATCAAAGGTTAAGAGATTTGTAGGAATTTGAATTCAAGTCTTCCAACCTCTAAGAGCCAACTCTCTTAACACTGTCAAGCTGTCTCTCTAAATATTTACCAAATACTATCAACAAATATGTATCTTGAAAATTGCAGTAAAGAGCTAAGTGATTTTATAGTTTCCTTCTGAGGTTTCTGGAGGAGAACTTAGATTTTTTGAACCGCACTTGCTCCTCTTGCTATCCATTTGTTTATTTCTCTGGAGAATCAATCTTTGTGCAACTAATGATGCCCGATGAGAGTGTTATTTCCAAAATGATTCAGTTACTGAAGATGTGGTGACTTTGTAAGTTAATAACATTCCAATCCCCAAACTGCAACTATCATTCTGAAGAACCATCTAATAGGCAATGGCCACTTTTTACTCCATTACACAGCTTGTCGTGATTACTTGGTACTAGTCTGATGAATCAAATGGATGATAAAAATCATTAATGTCAAATACTTAACAAGTAGTTGCCAAAATCACATTATTACTATTTAGAAGATGCTATAAGAGCAAATGGTAATTTCTTAGACTATAATAATAACTTTGCTTAACTTGACAGTAATCACAGTAATTGATGTCTGATGACAGGTTCCTGTGATACTTATGCTTTGCATGATAATCACATTAACATAGGATTTTTGTATTATTTTAGGGCCCCCAAAATATACCTTCCTCAAGAAAAAATTAGCATAACCTCAGAAGATGAGAGAAGCAGTATAACCAAAAAGGAAAAAAAAACTAAGAATGCATGATTTCAATAAACACAGGCTAAAGTAAGTAGAAATGAGGGGGGTAAAATGGTTAAGCACCCTATTCAGGCAGCTAAGTATGGATACAGCACTGGACATGGAGTCAGGAAGGCCTGAGTTCAAATTCAGCCTCAGACACTTACTAGCTACATGACCCAGGCAAGTCATTTAAGCCCCTTTGCCTCAGTTTCCTCACCTGTAAAATGCACTGGAGAAGGAAATGGAAAACTACTCCAGTATCTAAGCCAAGAAAACCCCAAATGGGGTCACAAAGAGTTGGACACAACTGAAAAATGACATAACAACAAAGCAGCTTATTCAGGAGGGGGGAAAAGACACAATATGTGAGGAGTCTGAGAAAACACAGAATTTACTCAAGTAGCAGGAAGTCTAGGGAAGATGGTAGTGACCAAATGATTAAAGCCAGAGAGTAGTATTATCCAATCCAATGTACTGCCCCTGTTGATTTAAGAGAAAACAGCTACATACCTACAATAAGAACCATAAAGACCTGTAAATTTGGAAGTGATAATTATGAAAATGTAATATTTGGAGTCAAAAGACCTGGGGTCAATTCCCCATACCAACATTTATAGTTGTTTGACTTTGGGCAAGACTTAACCTCTGTAAACCTCAGTTTCCTCATCTGCAAAATACTTGTACTACTTATCACAAGGCTGGCATGAGAAAAGCCCTCTATAAATTATTACTATCCTTATAAGGGAAAGGGCCTTTATCATGGTAAAATCTAGGCTGGGAATAAGAGAGAGAGACACTAAAAATACTGGTTACCAGCAAGCAGTGTGATGAGGTATCCAAATTTGTTAAATGATACCCAAATTACTATGCCATGCCATCAGACATGCTTCTGATACATACTAGCCATATGACCATGGATAAATCGCTCAAGCTCTCAGTACCTTAGGTAATTCTAAGACTATAATTTGTAGAAAAGGTACTAAGCTGCACTAGTGGAAGGAGTTTCCTGACTGAGGAAAAGTATATCAATGAAATTAAAAGCCCAATCCCTATTCCAAATACCCAAGTAGTTGTTGAGTAGAGCTATAGCTCATGTTGAATGTAGTTACCAGGCAGCAAACACCATATCTACTGTTCCTTGGAGCTTTCTGAAACCATGCTGGCACTCGGGTAGATGACCATCTTCCAGGTGAACCATCAGCCTAGTAAGGAGAACTCTGGCAAGTGTCTTGCCAGCAATGACTTAGAGAGACCTCTCGCCTCCCCTGTTTCTCCCCTCACTCCTGATGATTGTCACAGGATAATCCATTTTCTTTTCCTTTATAAAAACTGACAATGGAGGCATCCTGGAACTCCTGGGGGATAACCTCCTCTTGCCACATAATTCAGAAGATTTCAGTCAGTTTTTGTATGAACAGTGGACCAGACGGAATAGAAATCTGTACCAGGTGCTTTGCCACACAACAGAAGCCTAATGACATTCAAAACCTCTTCTTCAGCTGGAACTTCAGCTAGACAGGGATAAACTTTTAACCTGAAACATATGGTCAGTGGCTTCAGCATTGGTTGACGATGGTTTGTTGAGAACACTATGGAAGTGTTCATCACAACTCTCCAGGATCGTGTCCTTATCACTAAACAATGTGGCTCCATCAGGGCTGAGTAGTTGAGATGCACCATAGGTCTCTGGCCATAAATAGCCTTCAGGGCAGCACTGAATTGTTACTATCAGTGTAAAACTGAATATCACCTGCCTTCTGACTAAGCCAAGAATACTGCATCTCTCTGAGCTTGCACTTTACTTCTGATGGAGTTAAATGTTGCCTTCACAGAGAAGGATAAACTATCCTACTGGTTAACCCTGTGGAGCTCTCATTTTTCTTTTAGCAGCACTTTGCTTATTCAAGAGATGGAGTGTCTATTTTGTGGAACAGCAAGGAATGCAATGTCGATTGACTGAAAACTACATTGCAGGTGGTCAGGTATAAGAAGACTGGAAATGTAGGGTGGTGCTTGGTTATAAAGAACTTTGAACACCAGAGGATTTTCTGTTTAATCCTGGAGGCCACTGCAGTTTTTTGAGTAGAGAGGTGACATGGTCAGACCTATGCTTCAGGAAAAATAATTTAGTGGCTGAATAGAGAATGGATTCAAGTGGGGAAAAGACAAGGTAGGCAGACCTACCAGCAGGCTATTGCAATAGTTCAGACAAGGTCCTGAGGGCCTGCACTAGAATAATGGTAGTGTCAGAGGAGAGAAGTGGGCTTCTTCAAGAGACATTTCAAAGCAGAAATCAACAAGCCTTGGCAACAGATTGAATATGGGAAGTAAGAGACAGTGAGGAATCTAAGACGACTCACTGCTTATAGAATGGTGTTGCCCTATACAGTAATGGGGAAAGGGGGAAAGGCAGGGTTTAGGGGGGAAAATAATACTCATTTTACAGATAAGGACACTGAAGCAAAATGAAATCAAGTCACTTGTCCATGGTCACATAGCTACTAAGTGTTAAAGCTGATTATTTAAAACCATGAGTACTGACTGCAAGTCCAGTGCTCTTTCCTTTAAACCACTCTAACTCTTAAAATGTGCATCAATTTGCTGATGTCATACAAATTTTGTAAGTACCTAAATGATATATGGAGAGAGGTATATGATTATAATTACAACAGTACTTTATCTCATAGTTTAATTTTGTAAACGCAGCATAAATTTTAAAGCAGAGGAGTTGGAGGAAGGGAAAGGGAAGGAGGCACGTTTGTCTAAAATCAGAGGGGGAAAGAAAGACCCAAATCCTATTGACTCCCTATGGCTGTTGATGGAAACTTTGTAAAGGAGCTAAGTATTTCTAGTCTTCTATCAATGACAACATAATGCAATTTTATCAGTATAGAATTAAGCAACAAAATTTATATATGCTGTAGAACAATAATGGTTATGTTTATTAAAAAATCATCCATGTCTGAAAACCTGGAAAAGATATCAGTAGCAGAGTCTTTACTTAATAAAGGAATATATACTATTTAACTAGAATAAGCCCTGAATTCATTAATATTTCTCTTCAACAGATAATCTCTAAATTTTGAAAGTACTATATAAAGATAAAGGGCAGCTAGTGGATAGAGGGCCTGGCCTAGAGAGAGGAAAAATCATCTTGCTGTGTTCAAATGTGGCCTCAGACATTTAGTAGCTATGTGAGCCTAGGCAATTCACTCAACTCTATTTGCCTCAGTTTTTTCATCTGTAAAATGAGCTGGAGAAGGAAATGGCAAACCACTCCAGTATCTTTGCCTAGAAAATCCCAAATGGGATCACACAAAGGGTCGGCTATGACTGAAAAACGACTAAAAAACAACAAATATAAAGGTAAACTATCATCATCATCATTATCATCATCATCATCACTATTATTATTTCTATTAAGATTTCCCCATTTTGAAATGCAAATTAAAACAACTCTGAGAGACCACATCACATCTATCAGATTGGCTAATATGACCAAAAAAGGAAAATGATAAATGTGGGAGAAGATATGAGAAAATTGGAACACTAATGCATTATTGGTGGAGTTGTGAACTGATCCAACCATTCTGGAGAGCAATTTGGAACTATGCCCAAAGGGCTTGCACACTCTTTGAGCCAGCAATACCACTCCTAGGTCTGTATCCCACAGAGATCATAAAAAGGGGAAAAGAACCCACATGTACAAAAATATTTATAGCAGCTCTTTTTGTGATGGCAAAGAATTGGAAATTGAGGGACTGCCCATCAATCGGGGAATGGGCAAACAAGTTGTGGTATATGAATGTAATGGACTACTACTGTTCTATAAGAAATAATGAGCAGGGAGATTTCAGAAAAAAATGGAAAGACTTACATGAACTACTGAGTGAAGTGAGCAGAACCAGGAGACCATTGTACATAGTAATGTGCAATGATCAATTATGATAGATTGAGCTCTTCTCAGCAATGCAATGATCCAAGACAATACCAAGGGACTCGTGATGGAAAATGCTAACCACATCCAGAGAAAGAACTGTAGAGTCTGAATGCAGAGCAAAGCTTACTATTTTCCCTTTTTCTGTTGTTTTGTATTGTTTCTTTCTCATGGTTTTCCCTTTTGTTCTGGTTCTTCTTGCGCAACATGACTAATGTGGAAATATGATTAACATGATTCTATATGTATAACCTCTATTAGATTGTTTACTGTCTTGGGGAGGGGAGGAAGGGAAAGAGGGAGAAAAATTTGGAATTCAAAAATCTTATACAAATTAATGTTGAAAACTATCTTTACATGTAATTGGGAAAAAATACTATTAAGAAAACAGATTTCCTCATTTTACAGCTTAAAAGATAATGAAAACATTGAGTTTTACAGCATGGAAAACCTTGGTTAAATCTAGTCATTGCTACCTTCATGATATCTCTCAATTAGTCCCTTTCTCTCCATTCACCATCCTACTTCAAGCTCTTCTCATTTCTTGGCTGGGCCATTGCAATACCCTCTTAATTTGCCTATCTGGCTCAAGCTTCCCTCTATCTCAATCTATCCTCCACTCAGTCACCAAAGTGATTTTCCTAAAGTACAGGACTACCATGTCACCACCACCCCCTCAACCCCCACCAATAAATTCCAACTGCTCCCTATTACCTTCAGTATCAACTATACCTTTCCAGTCTTCTTACAATTGGCAGCCTTCCACAAACTCTATGACCCAACAATTCTAGTCTACCTGCAATTCCTTTATTCTACACTCTATCTCCCATCTCCATGCCTTTGTACAGATAGTCCCCCATGCTAGGATTTCTCTTTCTCCTCACCTCCACCTCTTAGCTTCCTTCAAAATGTAGCTTAAATCCTACCTTCTATAGGAGGTATCCCCACAATCCCCAATGCCAGTGCCTCTTCCACAGAGATTACCTCCCACCTACTCTATATATTATCTTTTATATACCTAATTATTTACATATTGTCTCCTCTGTCAGAATGTAAGCTAAAGGACAAAAGTTTTTGGGTTTGTTTTTCTTTGTATACCTATTATATACCTTTGTATGTCTATCTGCTTCCTGGTACTTTTGTTGCTGTTCAGGTGTTTCAGTCATGTACAACTCTTTGTGACCTCATTTGGCTTCTTCTCAGCAGATACTGGAGCGGTTTGCCAATTCCTTCTCCAGCTCATTTTACAGATGAGAAAACAGAGGCAAACAGGGTTAAGTGACTTGTCCAGGGTCATACAGCTAATAAGTGCCTGAGGCCAGATTTTGAACTCAGCAAGACTAATCTTCTTGACTTCAGGCCTGCACTCTATCCATTGTACTACCTAGCTGTCCTTCCTGGTACATAGTGAGCACTTAATGCTTTTTGGCTGACTGACTGAAATGCTCTGTGGGTTGTATAGGTGAGTATGACATCACACACACACAATCATCATCTTCAGCAGAGTTTGCAGTATCCCATGGCTAGTTTTTAATGGATGATCACTAAGTTAAATATCATCTATTAAAAACTAGCCATGGCATACTGAGAGCTGCAAAAAGTTTCTAATATACTGAATCTGCTATAAAGAGCAATAAGTCTTTCTAAATGGCACTTCTTAGCCTGTCAATCCTCTATGCTAAGAGGATTATTTTTATATAGTGTGCATCATTTAGCAAATGACTAACACAGCTCTGTTTAACTAAACAGAATTTTCATAAACCAAGTTGCCCTTAAAACCATTTCATTGCAAAGGCATGTCAGAGAAAAAGAGATAGCTAAGTCCATTCACATAAATATTTACACCTCCCCACCCCAAAGGTAGACATAACAAGAGGATACTGAGAAGATGGAAAAGTAGCATGAGGTCAGAGAGAGAGTCAGGCTTAGAGTCAAAAACACATGGATTTAAGCCCTGTACTAATACATCTTAATCATTACCATCTTCACCGATAGGATGACAACTCATTTGTATATGGAGCATTAAGGTTAGCCAAATACTTTACCTGCATTATTTCATTTGATTCTCAAACTCTATAGACATGTGTCATTATTATCTCCATGTTACAAATGAGGAAATGAAGGCTGAAAGAGGTTAAGCGTCAAGGGTTAAGGGTCTTTGACCAAGGTTAAAGAACTAGTAAATGTCTGAGGTAGAATCTGAAAACAAGTCTTTCTAACAAAGGAAGTCCAGTGCTCTATGCCCCACTGCTCCACACACTAGCTGACTGACCATGGGCAAAGCACTTAACCTCTCAGTCTCCCTCTCAACTCTCTAAGAGGAAAAGAATATGAAAGAATATAAGTTCCTTGATGGTGGAGATGATGCCATTTTTCTCTTCATATCTCCAAAACCTAGAAGAGTACTGGGTACAAGTTAAGCATTTAATAAATTCTTTTTTGAAAAAAAAAATAAATTCTTTTTTGAATAAATGAATGAAGTGACAGACACACTGTTGATATGCGTTATTAGAAGGGAGTTGCTGACACTGATAAACTAACTCACAGATCCAGACCAGAAAAAAACAAACCACAAAACAAAAATAACTGACAAGCCGTAAGCTTCCCTTGTACCATGTAATTTATAATGCCTGTAACCAAAATAATATATTTGCTGTAATCAATAACAGACTAATGAAAATATGGGCCTCTTAGATATTTACTTGGAAAACTAAAAACATTCATTGATTTCCATTTTAAAATAACTTCAAAAGAAAATTACTTTCATATCACAAAACAAAAAAAAAATCAAATATGACATTTTTGTTCACCAGTGGAAAAAGTTTCTTATATTTGCATATTTTGAAAGGAAAATTTCAAAACTAAATGCATGACAGCATTCTCAGTCTTGCCAGCAAATATCTGTTTCAGACAGTAGCCACAGTCTGACAAGCTGTGACTTTTTTTTAACAAATAGGTGCTTTCTCTTGCTTCGGACCCTGCTCACACAAATGTTTTAGATCAAAAAAAAAAATTTACCCCCAGGAATCTAAGAAGCAGTGCCCCAAATTGTTTTAAAGCAAATCCCTATTATATGAACCATTCTAATTTGCAATGATTCTATGGACAGTTTTCAATGTACTCTGCCTTCAGTACACACCTGGAAAAATGTCCCTGTTTTTTACACTATAAAAGCATTTGGCCTTTTTCAATCAGGTACACAGTTGGAGATATAATAAAGCCTTGGCTGTATGATTTACTTGGTAAATGTCCCATGTTCTATAAATTATCTTTCCTTAGGAAAAAAAAAACTTGAATTTACTCCACGCTGCACTGCATAGAAAGGAAGGAGGATGATGAATATATTTTCTAATTAAAACCTAATATCTGGCATTAACGGAAAAAGGACTGTGTGACTGTTGTAGATAGGTATATAAGGAATTACTCAAGTTTGTAAAATTTAGGGTAATCAGGTTGTATTGAAATTGCTTGACTCTAAGCTAAAATGTTTTCTGTACTATATTGCAGGGTGGGGGGAAGGAAAAGGTAGAGGAGAATCATTGAGTTCTTATTCCCTATCTTAGTTCCCAGATGTCTCATCTCCTTCTATCCTTGTTTTATACAGAATATATCTCATACAGAACGCTCAGAGGAAAATAAAACTCTCCAAAGCCAACTACAGAATTGTAATCCCCCCCCCCAAAAAAAAAGAATTGTAAGTCCTATCAACATCAAATAAGTTATATGGAGGAAGGTAGAACTACTTTGCACAGTACTTTACACTTTTCATTACCATGTTTTTGTTTCCAAAATACATAGAAGCCTTTGTAATTTTTTTTCAGATATGTTACATTTATATACACTGAGAGGTAGTATAATGTATATAGGGCTACATAATAACAATAATTACTATTATCATTATAATTATTATCATTATTTACCTACTACTCTAAGGTTTTAAGTATTTTTAATATACTGTCTTATTTGAATTATATCATATTTCATGATGTATCTGATACATTATCACAGTGACTCTATGAGGTAGTTAATGTAGGCATTATCCTCTCCATTTTACAGATAAGGAAACTTAGGCTAATTCTATTAAGTAACTTGCCTAGGATCACAAAGCCATTAAGTGCTGAAGGCCAAATTCAAACCCAAGGTTTCCTGACTCCTATCCACTACCCACGTGGCCTCTCCTATGAGGCATAGTGGCTGGAGTGCTAGACTTGGGAATCAAGAAGACTGGAGTTCAAATCTGGCCCCTTGAACTAGCTTGTGATCACAGATAAGTCACTAAATCTTTTTCAGCTCCATTTTATAAACGAGTATAATAATACCTGGAATATCTACCTTACAGGGTTTCTAAAAGGCTTAAATAAGCTAATATAAATGAATTAGTTTTCAAATTTTAAGGTGCTATATGAAAGTCAATTATTAATTAAACTTCTTTGAACCTGAACTATCAATCTGTCGAACAATCAACAAGCATTTATTAAGCACCTACTATGAACCAGACACTATGTGAGGTTCTGGGAATACAAAACAAGTATGAAATAGTCTCTACACTCCAGGTGCTTACATTCTACTAGGACAGTGGTGGGGAACCTGAGGCCTCAAGGCCACATGTGGCCCTCTAGTCCTCAAGTGTGGCCCTTTAACTCAATCCAAACTTCACAGAACAAATCCCTTTAATAAAAGGATTTGCTCCGTAAAACTTTGACTCAGACAACAGGCTGTACTCAAAAACCTAGAAGGCCACATGTGGCCTCTCAAGGTCGCAGGTTCCCCACCCCTGTACTAGGAGAAACAACATGCACTGCAAGCACAAACTATGAAGTGATTTCATAGGGCAAGGAGATTCAATTTCAGAAATACAAAAAATACCACTCTGGGTTTTTAGAACAAATGAAAAATATGAATCAGGTTAGTTAAAATTCAACAGGATAAGTAAATATCTGATTAAAGAAAAATTACCTTGTCTGTATCCACTTTTCCTCTGATAAATTCTAGCTTCCAGAACTGCAAAGCTTGCTCCAATGTTAAGCCAATTCCCTTCAGGAAAAGACCATATTGCATTCGGCCACCATGCCGAAGATGATGATGTTCTCGCAAAGCTTTATGCAACTGACGCATACAAAGAGGGAATGATTTCATTGCAAGCTGTAAGGAAAATAATTTGTGGCTATGAGGAAGATTAACTTATAATATTTATCTATAGGAATTATAAATTCATTCTACTTGGAAAAAATAAGAACTAAAAAGATACATTGAAGAATCACTGTGATTACAGAGATAGATAGATAGATAGATAGATAGATAGATAGATATGGTTTCTAATCACAGCCACACCGTTAAAGCTAAAAAGCACATACTGTACTAGAATAAAAGACAATAAACATAATAATGTAGGCCAATCTCACATCTGAAGCCAAAAACACTACTGAATTTTCTGAAGCACTGTCACTCTAAGTCACATTGCCCTAGTTTCTATACTCAAATCTATTCCTTTTTAATTGAACAAAAAAGCAAGACTAGGATGGCATTTTTCCTGCAAAAGAAAAAATAAGTGCCTCCTTGTTTGAGCATAAAAAGTATAAACAGTCAGAGCAGCTGTCAATAAAACTAATAAAGATCCAGCTCTATTCCCTTACTTTAAAGGGTTATCTTTTCCTTTCAAAAAGCAACTAGAGATGAAGGCTCAGGTCATTCACCCAGCAATACACAATAGGCACAGACCTCAGAAAGGTGTGAGACTGATGAAACAGTTGTTTCAGAAGATTAAAGGATGGACAAGTTAGAACAAGTTCCAACTAACCTGTGTGAGGCTGGTAATCAATTCTATTCCTATTTCTGGGATTCTTAAAAGTAAGCACTTTATTACAGTATTTGAAGGCAATAGGTTGGATGTGAACCCTGCCTCATTCTACAAGCATTCATAATTTTCTCTTATGTGGTTTGCCTCATTATGATTCAATTTAACTTGAGACTCAGTATATTTTTAATTAGTACATGTGACAGGATGGTAAGTCCCAGTATATTTGTTTATTAATTAATCACTCTATTCCTGAAATTTCTTTCTAGCTTTTTTCCTTTCTGTTTTTGGGGAAAGGATGGGGATAAGGGAGTAATTCAAGGTGAATGAATGGACTGCTGCCTACTAATAGTTCTTAAAGAACTCATTCATTCTACCACACAACCTTGCTTCCTCAGGTATGAGGTCGACTGAGGTTCTGAGGTCCCTTCCAGCTCTGTAATTCTAATAGTCTATGTGTCTATAGATATAGAGTAGTCTGGTGAAAATATATTCTCCATTACTACAGTGGCATTCCAAGGATACATGCCTATGACTGTAAAAATTTTAATTTCTTCTTATCCAAATGTATAAAATCTTTGTTTCAAAATATGAATACCATTTACCTAGCATATCTTAAGGAAATTTCACTTGAGGAATACTACTTAAATTGCTCTCACTTATTTTTTGTATTTTTTAGTTCAGATATGTGATTTCATCAGTACAGTACGAAAACTTCCATTACCAATGCAGATCAACAACTGTTTGGGAATCTATAATTTTACTAAGGCACTTAGAGGTGAAGGGACTTACACCAGGTCACAAAGATGTGTGTCAAAGATTGGGACTTGAACAGTAGTCTTCCTAACTCTAAGACTACATCTCTAATTACTCCTTCTCATATGATTAAATTCTGCTTGAAAATAGCTTTTCCCCTCACTCTAAGGGAAAAAAAAAAAGGTTACTAGGTATAAGAAATTTAATCATCTTGAACGCTTTTGGAAAAAGTTTTTCTTTTTGATAAATTATTCTAAATATATTCTTATAAAAACTAATCCTTTTGTTAAAAAATGTCTGTATATTTTCTATATTTCCAGAACTTAGCACAATGCCTAGCATACAGTAGACACTTAGCAAATGCTCATTGACTGATTTACATGAAAAATGAATTAGATTCTAAAGGGCATGGTACTCACAGAATCAAGCTGATCCAGTGAAATTTTTCCCATATTTCCTTGTGCATTGTAATCTTGACCAACATAGGAATGACTAGGGTAAAAAAACACACATGAAAATATTAAGATTTTTATCTACACTATGCAGGTCACTTCAAGTGAAAATTTAAAATTCTGTAAAGGTTAAATTCAAAATTACACACTATTTCACATAGAAACTTCAGCATTAATAATGATAACTTATTCACAAACTTCTTAAACAGTACATACCCTTTAACACAGTGTTATCATTATTAAGCTTATACCCCAAAGTGATTAAAGTGATTTAAGAGGTAAAGGATCCAAATGTACAAAACTGCTCAGAGTACACTTTTTCTTACTGAAAATCACCAGAAACAAAGTAGATATCCTTCAGTTGGGAATGGCTGTACAAACTGGATTATAATAAACACCAAAATGGTTGGATTGAGAAAAACCTAGGAAAATGCTGTATGAACTGATGAAGAGTGAAATGAGTAGAATCAAGAGAACAATTCATGCACTGATTGAAACACTGTAAAGGACAAAAACTTTGGAAAAACTTGAGAACTCCAATGAATTCAATGACCAATCTTGACTCCAGAAGACTAATTATGAAAAGTACTTCCTACTTGTTGGTAGAGAGGTGACAGAAAGTAGGTACAGAATGAGCCATATATTTTCAGAGATATCCTATGTGTGAATTTGTTTTGCCTCACCATACTCATTTATTTATTTAAGGGCAGCTAGGTGGCACAACGGATAGAGGTCAGGCCTGAAGTCAGGAAGACTCATCTTCCTAAGTTCAAATTTGGCCACATTTACTAGCTGTGTGACCCTGGACAAGTCACTTAACCCTGTTTGCCTCAGTTTCCTCATCTGTAAAATGAAACTGGAGAAGGAAATGACAAACCACTTCAGTATCTCTGCCTAGAAAAAGCCAAATGGGTTAACAAATATTTGGACGTGACTGAAAAACAACTGAACAACAACACTAATTTATTTACAAGAGATGGCCTTTGGTAGAGGAAAGAATGTTCCAGGGGAAGGAGAGAAGGAGAGTAGTGATAATTATGCAAAAAAAATAAGAAAAGTACATCAATGGATGAAACATTAAAAATTAAACAGGAGAGAGAAGAAGAAAGATCAGAAGGGGACACAGGCAAATATCTGATACTACCACATTCAAGTTGATACAGTACTTGGTAATTGACTATCCCCATTTAACTGATGAGAAAATTGAGGCTTAAAGAGAATAAGTACTTTATTTAAAGTTTTTCATCCAGTGAGTAGTGGTATTAGGACTCAAATCCATAGTTTTTACCAAAAAGCATTTTTCCAGAATGTTGAAAATAAGGGGGGGGGAATATATATATATATATATATATATATATATATACATATATATATCTCAGGCTTGCCCAAGAAATGTGATTATCCATCCTATACATTTAACTGGTTTTGTCTATAAGTCTATGTGGTTTGTTATGATAATGGACCTGCTAAAATATTACTTTGTAAAAATACAATTATTTGCAATGCTAGTAAATCTCAATGGCACTTAGAACAAGGCTATTTATTTTGTGATCAATCACATCAGGCATGTTACTAAGATTTAAAGCCTCCAGGGGACAGTAGCACACACAAGGGTTATAAAATCCAAAAGCAGATAGCAGTGACTCACAAACCAATTACATAAATAAATACATTTGCTCTGACTACTTTATAGGACAGGTGGATCCAAAAAACACGTTGAATAGTTCAACGAGAAAAGTTTTGATTCATGGTGAAACATTAAGCTGGAAGGAGACCTCAAGTAGTATGTGTACTGCTTTTTTCTCTGCCTTGCTTCATTTAATATTTTTAGCAAAAATATGGATGAAGACAAAGATGGTAAACTCTCAAAATTGTAGAGGACAAGAAGTTGGGCATGACAGCCAATGTGTTGGATAACAGAATTGTAACTCAAAAAAAGATAGGAATGATGGGCTATATATAAGAAGGTGACATTTAACAGGGACGAACGAATATAAAGTCTTATACTCCAGTTCAAAATAATCAACTGGAAAAGTATCAGGTAGGAAGATATTTGTAAATTGACGTGACACAGACCTAAAGGATTTGGAGTCAACTAGCATGCAATGGATATCCAAAGAAAACTATTGTAATCTTTGGTTGAATTAACACAAGTATACTAAACTATAAAGAATAGAGCAGTATTCCCTTCAGGATGACATATTTTTAGAAGTAGGAATCCAGTAGGACTGGATTTATGATTTCATTAGTATAGAGGTCTCCTGGATAAGGAAATTTCATCCACCAGGGAATCTTCTCTGCATATGGTCTTATAGGCACCAATCTGGCACCTACCTGGAGGCCCAAGTGGGCACTATCAGAGTTCTCCATATACATTTCAACCTAGATCCACCAGCTGGTGCTCTCTGATCATTTTCATATCATTTCTCCCTGCTTTTGTCCCCACTTCCTTATCCCCTTTCCTTCACTTCTAGCTCTGGAAGTAGTAATCAAGTTAATATTACTATTCTTTGAAAGAACATGTCAATCAATTGCCCTATGGCCTCCACCCCCCACGCCTGTGACTTCAGAGTCCAAAACATTCATCGCTACTCTCTTATATATGTTGTCTTCTCTTATTAAAATAATAAGTTCCTTGAGAGTAGAGACTATTTTCTTTTATCAATTGTATTCTCAACCTTTAGCACAGTTCCTAGCACATAAGAAGTACTAGATAAATGTTCCCCTTTCCACCCCAGTCCCCCAGCCCCACCCCATTTATTCTCTTAGAAGTTAAGTAACATAACCAGCATGTGTCAGAGTCAGACCTTGGACCCATGTCTTCCCAGCTCTGGCTCAGAGGCCAGCTCTCTACCTATTACACTATACCACAAGGTAACATCCAAATCCAAGCATGTTCACCATTAGCACCATAAGAAGTCAAAACCATGTCGTGTGAAGATTGGCTAAAGGAAATGTTCAACCTGGGGAAAGATGACTTTGGGAGATATTTGGTGGTCTTTAAATATTTCAAAGGTTTTTATGATCTAGAAGTTTAATTTGTATTCTGGTTGGCTGCAGAGTAGAGAACCAGGACCAATGAGTGAAAATTTACAAAAAAGAAAATTGTGGCTTAATGTAAGGAAGAACTTCTTAACAAGCAAAAGTTTCCTGAAAATGGGACAGTCAGCCTCCAGAGGTTATAAGCTCCTCATTACTGGAAGTATTCAAGTACAAGCTAATAAGCCATTTGTCACAGATTCTGTAGAGGAGATCCATGCCTCGAGCAGATGGACTAGATGAAATAACTTCCTCCAACTGTGAAATTCTACAAGCAGAGGAGGACTAGCCAATGTTAGAAAATATAAATTTATAGTGGACTGAGTAAATTCAGTTCTGAGATTTCTTCGGTAAAACTCAGCAGCCCAGTCAAGGCAAGTCCACAAGCATTTATTAAATTGTCTATTGTGTGTCAGGCACTATGCTTAAGTTCTGAGGATACAAAGAAAAAGCAAAAAAAAAAAAAAAAAAAAAAAAGGCCCTGCTCTCAAAGAGTTCAGTCTAATAGGGAAAAAACATGCAAACAACTATGTACAAACAAAATATATAATTTTTGGAAATAATCTCAGAGAGAGAGTACTAAGATTAAAGAGGACTGAGAAAGGATTCTTGCAAAAGGCAGGATTTTAGCTGGGACTTGAAGGAAACCACAGAAGCCAGGAGGCAGAGATAAGGAGGGAGGAGTTCCAGGCATGGAGGACAGCCAGGAAAAATGCAGTCATGAATTGGAGTATCCAGCGCCAGGAGCACCAAGAAGGTCAATGTCACTGAATCATAAAGTATGGGGAATGGAGATAAGTATAAGCACATAGTAGGAACACTGAAATCAGATGTTAGGATTTGTAGATTTCTAAGGCCAGAACACTGTAAAGTCAAGAAGACTGATTTAGATGGGAATATAAGTGTGGGAGTAGAGCAGAGATGCTTAACCTTCTTATTGTCGTGGACCGCTTTAGAATTATGGTGATTCCTTTTCAGATCAAAGTTTTTAAATGCATAAAATAAAATACATAGGACTACAAAGGAAACAAATTATACTGAAATAAAGATGTAAATCCCTCCTCCCTCCATTCAAGTGCACATCAGTTCATCCTAGATTAGAAGGATAAGTTTACACACAGGATGATAACACTGGATGACATATACTGGATGACATAACTGGGGAAGCAGGAGGTTGGGAGGTAAGTCAGAAGGGTATGCCAGTGCATAAGGTGGCAGAATTTGGGCAATGGAAAAATTAACCATCGATGAAATTCCAATTTGAATGATGATAAGATGGAATATTAATGCAGCATTGGATGCTGCTGCAAACTCTGATCCCAAGAGCTGTTTTTGGACTTAATGTTGTTGTTCTTCAGTTGTTTCGGTTGTGTCCAACTCTTCATGACTGTATTTGGGGTTTTCTTGGCAGGGATGTTGGACTGATTTGCCATGGGTCATACAGCTCATAAGTGTCTGGGGTTAGATTTGAACTCAGGAAGATGAGTCTTCCTGACTCTAGGCCTGGTGCTCTATCCACTGTGCCATCTAGCTGTCCCTTTGGGCTTGATGGTGGCTTTCTATCTAGCTTTGATAGAAAGATAGGACTGAACACCTGGCCCTTTCCTACCTTCTTACAACTTACTCCCTTATACACACACATTCTGATCCAGTGACACTGGCTCACCTGCATTTCTTCACACATGACACACTATCACTCTCATCTGTCAGCTTCGTGCCTTTGCACTGGCTGCCCCTTACGCCTAGAATGCCCCAGCTACTTACTTCTTTCTCTTAGTTTCCCAGTCTTCCTTCAAGATTCAGATCAATGTCTTCTCTTTTCAGATCACTTTTATAAATGCTATATATTCCACTAGAATATAATGCTCCTTGATAGCAGGGACTGGGTTTGTTTCTTTGTATCACCCAGGCTTAGCACAATGCCTGGTATAGTAAATGCTTAATAAATACCTGTTGACTAACTGACTAACCTATTCTTACAAACCTCACTCCCAGGTTGTGGCATTGATCAAAGACCATACTTCAAAAATACTTCTTAAACATAAAATGATAAGCATGTGGTTAAACATACAAACAAGTTAAAACCCTTATTAAGTAGAATTTATAGAATTCACAAGACCTCTGTTCTTTAGAATATAATAAAACGCCTTTTGTCTAAGCTTTCAAAGTATCATTTACCTTAGTGTCTCAATTATAGTTCCATTTACCAGCAAGGGCCATCAAAAAATGGCAGATAATTACCACAACTAAATCAAGGTGCTTGATCTGTGCCGGTGGTACAGAAGAATCAAATCAATAACCCTAATGGGTGGTGCTTTTCTTAAGCAGCATGGAACAACTCTAGACTATCCACAAATAACCTCTGAAGACAGAAAACAAGGCAGACAACCAGAAATTAGTATCATATTATATTAATTGTCCTTTTAATTTTACAGTTGACTTCAAGGAGAATCAAGTATTACCTTCATTTTACAAATGAATAAATTGAGTTGACAAGGAAAATGACTTGCCCAAGGTTACAAAGCCATTCCTTCTCTCAGAACTTTTAATGCCTCACACCTCACGCATGGCTGTGAAATCAAATAAAATAACTTGGGAGGAAAAAAAAATCTTAAGGAAATAATGGCCCTTGGCTTTAGGAAGACAGTGAGAAACAACACCTTTCCTAAATGTGCTACATGACAGGAAATTGACATGTAAAGCAGAGGTATATGGTAAGAGAAAAAATGACATGACCTCAAGCCAGTAATGGGCTAACCTTAAAAATGTACGACTCTTACTGGACAAAAAGTAAATTACATAAGAAACCATCAAGTAATATTCCCACTACCCTTAGGACAGGTTTCATGCTTTTTAGTTTCTCTTTAGGAATTCCATCCTGTTAAAAAATTAGAATGGAACTACAGAGAAAAGCAATGAAAAAATACAGGAATGAGTACCATTTAAAATTTAAAATTACAAACAAGTGACAAAAAAGGTTTAAATTTCTTCATTTTTTTAGCAAGAAAAATGTGAAGAAATTCTATTTTCTTTTTATATTTTAACTCAAAAACAGAAAATGGACCTTAGTTAAATTATATGTCAAAGGACAATTGCCTAGCAAAGAGGTGATCTGTGAGCATTCTGGTGGGTTTTCATTTTTTTAGTAGGGCTACAGGATCCCAGTGAAGGATGTGCGACTATCACCACCCTAATCCTGAACTCAATGCTTCTCTACATATGATTTAAGATCACATTAGCTTCTCTGGCTGTAGCATGGCATTGTTGATTCATAATGGCTTTTGCCACCCCTGCTCCCCATCTTTTTCATACAAACTGCTATCTAACCACAACTCCTCTTCCTTGTATCAATGAAACTGACTTTTTCAGCCCAAGTCTAAGACTTTACATTTATTCATATTAAATATCATCCTCTTAGATTCTGTTCAACATTGTAATCTGAGAATGGCTTACTAGAAGATGTGTCTGAACTCTGCCTCTGCTCCTAATTGTATGATCTTGGAACATTTCACTCTCTCACTTTAGGTTTCCTTATTTGTAAAATGGAGGTGCTGGAGTAAATCTCACAGCCCTAAATCATATGAGCTCATAATCTCTGGGGTTCCCTCCAAGTCCTAAAATCCCATTATATTAACTGAACACATTTTTTACAAGAGGAAACCTATCTAGTAAACAAGGATGATATAGGCTTGCATTCACAAACAAAATCTACAAATCAATCAGGATAACTTAATATTTAAAACACACAAAGCACAAGGCTGGGAGACAGGAGACCTGAGTACAAATCCTAGCTCCAGTCACTCAGCAGCTGACCTTGGACAAATCATTTAATCCCCAAGAGCAAAAGTGTCTTCATCTATAAAATGGGAAAATGCCTGAACTAGACAATCCCTAAGCTCCATTTTTGCTCTAATATTCTATGATTACCCATATCTACCAGTAAAAATAAGGTACATTTTCTTATAATTCTGGACTGTTCAAAGAACAGGAAATTAAGAAATGCAGAAGAAAAAGAACAAACAGGACCATCACAAAAGGATAGCAAGCTTTCTAAGTTCACATTAGCCAATGAAATTGGACATTTGGCTTTTACCCGGCAATGCCAAGGGAAGTTGCTAAAATAGATTCATAACCATTATCTAGAAAAACAGAGACACTTTTCTAGCAAACCTGGGTGTCTGCTTTCTATCATGCTGCCTCCAAATGAATGCAGCTGCCAGGCTAATAAGCTGTCAAAATATGTTCCTATTAAAATATCTTCACAAGAAAATTATACATCTACTCAATGAATGAAAGTATGCAAATTTTGGTTGTCATTGAGAAACCTGCTAATGTTAGTTTTATGGAAGCACACTATCAAGGATCCTTTTCAGCAGAAAATACAATTCTTAATTACGTCATGATGTATCTATTAACTCAAACAAGTCCAACTAAAAAACACCTGTCAATTATAACTTGGCAGGAGGGGGAAGAAACCATTCATTGCTGTTTGAATTGCCTCTATGTCAGAAATATAAAACTCTTATTTTTTTATTTATTTTAAGTGGGAGATATGACTCAATGTGAATGCATGGGGCCCTTCATATTACATTCACTACCAAAATGTAAAGTTGGATTTGCCACCACTGCCATTATTTAAAATATAGCAAGTTGACAATTTTTAACAGAGAAGAAAAAAAAAACTACAGATTTGAAATGCTACTAATAGCATTAAAGTAAACCAATACTGGAAAACTCTCATATTCAGTTTCCTGACGAGAGGAATTTGAAAACCAAAATTTTGGAGTCAACTTACATTTTACTCAATACCTTACCACAGCTATGAAAAGCATATCTTACAATGCCTCAGTTTCTTTATCCAGAAAAATGGGTATTGACAGTTACTAATCTGAAATATCTCCAACCTTAAATAATTTTTTTCTCCCCCTTCAGGGATTCTCAGATAACAGGCAGCAAGTAAAAGAGTGAAAAGTTGGATCATGTGCAAAAACCACCAAAAAATCAGAAAAACACTGAAAATAATAGAGTTGTGGTTCAGTGAGCTTTCAATTACATTACAATACTAGCAAAAGATACTAAGCTGTAAAATGATACAGCATATTTCTTGCAGAAATGAAACAATTACTGTGCTATACAGACAAATAAACATGCTCACTACTCAGACAAGACTACATAAATGCATAAAATATAGGAAGAATCCTATTCTAAGGAATAGCATTTTAACAAGAGTATTTCCATGTCCCAGTAGATGACCCATAGTAATAGATTTTTGCTCATCTAGGTTATATAAAATTCTAGTAAACAAGAAGAAGAAAGATGCCTTTGTCAGTTAGTTCCTTTTGGAACATTCAAGCAACAAACTTCTAGTGAGCTTCTACTAAGTGCAAGACACTCCAAGAAGACAAGAAGTCATGACTTGTTTCCTCAAGAAACCTACAAATTAAATAGGAAAGCTGATAAGACATGTATACAAATAGCATTATACCCTACATCCCTTGAGGTAAAGGACATTGCTTTATTTAAAGGTTTATCTAACAGCACAGGACATAGTAGGTACCTAATAGATGTCTTTCTAAGAAACAGTAAAAGTCAGAATGTGAATGGATGTCAGTAGAAAGAGAGGACTATGGGAGTTTGGGTTAAGGGTGGGAGGTGAGGGAATGCTCACTTCTGGCTAAATAGAACAGAGGGGTGTAATTTTAAAAGATCAACAATGGGGTGAAAGATAGAAGACATTCTAAGATGAGAAAACAGCATGATCAAAGATAGAGACAGTAAAGCTCTCTAAGCTAGAGCCCACTTCCCCCTGGAATCTGTAGGGACTAGTGGGAGAGTGTGCCACAGAAACTGAGACGGGTGGTATTTAGAAACAGATCCCTACAGGCTGCATATTGATTTTAAAAACACAAAGTTACATTATCTATGTTGTATTGTATTTTCTTTATTTTGTTAAACATTTCCCAATCACATTTTAATCTGGTTCCGTACTTGGGAGTTTTGCTGGCTGCAAGTCTGACACCTTTCACGTATAGGACAGACTGGAAGAACTAAATAGAGGAAGCATTAGAGTGCCTGCAGCAAAGACAACAGTTGTTCCGCTTAAGTCCCAGAGAAGGAATTGTTTGTGAGTGGGTGGGTGGATTAGCCTCAATCTTTTCCCCACCCCAGAACCTAATGAACTTTGCAAGGTTGGAGGATTTAGACTTCTTTTCGGCATCTAGCAACTTCCCCAGGAAAGTGACAGCTGGCAAAAGTGTCTGCATTAGGAACTGAGGACAAATAAGACACATTGATGAAAAAGTGGTTTCAAAACTTCACAAAGATTCAAGGAAGAGAATATATGTATGTATGTATGTGTATGTGTGTGTATATGTACACACACATATATACATATATATATGTAAATAACCCTTTCTAAAAACTAATTAAGTCTGTCTGACCAATTGACATCAAATTATAATTAATAGGGTAAGGACAACAGCATGAGCTCATGAGTTATAACATTAAGAACATGTCCCTCAACCCCTGTGGGTTCCCAAGAATTATGAGGGGAGATGTAGCAGGCATCCTCTAGGGACTCAAACTGTCAGTTCAAGTAAGAGTTGGGAAGGTAGCTCCAGAGCCTGTACCACACTTTTAAAATGTCATCGTTTACAGAAGATAGAATTAGGGTTGTTTTTTTTAAATTATTGGTTATATTTTACAGGGAGAAGGAAAAGGGAGTAATGGAAAAGAACAGTTAAAATGGCTAGAGCCTGAGAAATACAAATTAAAACAACACTGAGGATCCACATCACACCTATCAGATTGTCAAAGTCGGTAAAAAAAAGAAAAATGGCAAATGCTGGAAGAGCAATGGGAAAAAAAATTATATTAATACACTGTTGGTGGAGCTGTGAACTGGTCTAGATATTCTGGAAAGCAATTTGGAATTGTACCTAAAAAGCATGTGCTATTCATTCCTAGCAATACTATTACTAGGTGTATGCCCCAAAGAGATCAAAGAAAGAGGAAATGAATCTGTACATACAAATCAGCTCTTTTATGGTGGCAAAACTGAGGGAGTACCCACAAACTGAGGAATGGCTGAACAAGTCATAGTATATGAATGTGATGAAATACTTTGGTCCTATAAGAAATGATGGTGGGAATGGTTTCAGAGAAACCTGGGAAGATTTTTATGAAGTGATTCAAAGTGAATCGAGCAGAATCAGGAAAACAATTTATACAATAACAGCATTTTAAAGACAAACAACTCTAAAAGACTTATGGTTAACACAACGACCAACCAAATTTCCAAAAGACTCAAGCTACCCACTTCCAGAAATAGATGACATAACACTCACAGCATAGATTGAAACAATATTCTTTTTCTGGACATGGCCAATGTGGAAATTTGCTGTGCATGACTAAGCATGTTTGTAACAAGGGTTCTGTTTTGGTTTTTTGGGTTTTTTTGCTTTTCTTTTTTCTTTTTCTTTTTACTTTCCCAATTGGGGGAGATAGAAGGGTGAGGGAAGAAACAAGGAGAGATTAAGTAGATCTGAAAACAAAATTTTAATTAGGAGGGGGGGAAAGGTGATTAGAGCCTAGTGGCCCTACAGCTGAAAGATGGAAAGGAAGAACTGGCAAGGCCAGGAGGTTGGACAGGTTAAAGTGAGAGCACATCTACATCAGAATGTCTGAATAGGTGTGTAACCTAAACAGCAGGAGTGGGCAGCATGCCAGGAAGGGAGATGAAAATGGATAAGTAGGTTTGAGTTTAAGTTTGTTAGGAGGGAAAAAACAAACAAACAAAAAACCACAAGGATATGAACTTTTAAATTATATCTCTCTGCAAACTATAGCCAGGTTTCAGTTACAAGAAATGTGGTATCCTGCCATGTTTCTTGAATTAGGATTCTATATGTAACATTATTTAATGAGAAAACAGAATCTGGCAGTTGACTATCAAACTCTTTGCAGCTGTAAAGAAAGTTGCTATTTTGGTTAAATTAGTCTTTTTTTTTTAATTAAAAAGGGATCTAGCCTACAGAACTTCAATAGTAAAATACAGTACTTTCCTTAATTGTGATTAATTCCTTCAGTAAAACAACTCATAAGCATCACAAATCTTCTGGACACTATATTCTCAGAACTTAGTTGAGTTGGTCCTGAGAATGGTATTTATGGTATTTATCAAAGGAACTGTCAGAAGACTTTCCAGTTTGACAGAACCTTCAAGAACTGGCATAAGCTTCAAAAATCCCAGGTTACTTCCATAGCAAGACAAGGTATCCAAGCAGGAATTCAACTGGATGAGCCTTAAAACAACTATAAATCATTATTATTACTCTACTATTTGTTATACACTATATAGGGTTTTTTTTGTTAAATTCAATCAAACAAATTCAGTAACAAAATCTTAAAGTCAGAAGGAATTATAAACCCATTCTGCAATATCCCTGACAAGTGGTTATCCAGCTCAAGGGGCTAAGGGAAAAGCCACAGGATAGGGAATCAGTAGACATGAGTTCAAATCCTAAATTATTCTACTTACTACCTGACTGCCCTTGGACACTTTACTTCTCTGAACCTCAGTTTCCTTGTATGTAAAATGAGGGGACTAAACTAAGTAATCTCTGAGTTTCCTTCCAATTCTAAGTATCATACCTCTATGACTGCCATGAGGACACTGGACAATGCCATCTGAGGTACAGGGCTTATTTTATTTTTTATAGGTTTATTTTCTCATTTTGTGTTGTTTATTATACAACAAGGAGTAAAAGGTGGCTAGTTCAAAGGGGAAATTTTTTTCCTAAGAAATTAAAATCTCAGTTAATACAAAGTTGCCATACTAACAAAATTTCAATTGTTTAAAAAGCAGAACTGGTGAGAAAGGAAAGTTGGCTAAAATACCAAATCTCAAGATCATCCTAGTTTAAAATCTAATTAAATCAAAATGGTTTTTGAGAAAAATAAGATGAGACAAGAGGCCATAATTAATTTTGGTTTCTGTGCCATACCAGAATTTTCTGAAAACACTATGACAGACTTCTGATTTTGACCCTCAAGATATGAGAAAGATAAACCGGAGGTACGTGAATTGAAACATAAGGAACACAATAAAGAGCTTCATCTTTCTGATTTGAAAACAGCAACTGAAAGGCAGCTGATGGCACAGTGGATAAAATTCTGGGCCTGGAGTCAGGAAGACATGAGTTCAAATTTGACTTCAGACACTTACTAGCTATTCGACTTTGAACAAGTCACTTAAATTCTGTCTACCTCAGTTTCCTCAACTATAAAATGGAGATAATAATAGCAACTACCTCCCAATGTTGTGAGATCAAGTGAGATAATATTTATAAAGCACAGTGCCGGGCACATGATCAGTACTATACAAATGTTTATTCCTTCCCCCAGAGGAGTACCTAGACTTGACTTTAGTGGAAATGACAGGAATTTGAGTACCATTTAATATACCAATAACATCAATACAAGCACTTAAATACTCAACAGGAAGACAGAACCAAGAGCTGAAACTAAAAGTAGAAATTATATGAAAGTGTATTTGTGGGTCTCACAGCAAAATAAGCTAGTTAACAAAAAATCCATTCATGTTGAGCTATTGATGTTTAGCAAAGGACAAACTTAGTCATTCTACTAACAACTCTTACTACTATCATACACATCTGTCATCAAAAATAACTTGTAAACCAAGAGAATGAAACTTAACTTGACAAGGCTGATTACTTATCCAATCATTTTCCTCTTCTCCAACTACTGACAAAGACAGGAATTTCCATCTCCTTCCCTCCCCCCCCAGTAAATGATCACAAACACTGACATCCAGACAGCTGGAGAGACAGTCAGAGTTCCCTTTCCAATCTATTTGCATAACTATTTCCATATCTCTGCATAACACAGACACCAATCTCATTCTTTATTTAGGATTAAATGTGGTATCCTTTAAATTTTATTTTTTCTTGAATAATTCTAGGTTCTTTCTCCAGATTTCTATTGTTTCATTTCTGTATGCCCAGTACACAGCACATACTAGGTGTTTAAATGTCTTTAATAGAAGTGAAATAAATTCTTCCCAAAAATGTTACATAAAGATTGAACCTTGACCTATTTATATCCTAAGACTTAGCATTCTCTCACTAGGTCATCATTTCCTGAAGGTTTCGAACAACATGGCAAGAAACTGAACTAAGATAACTGTTGGCCTCGAAATCTGCCTGTTGGGAAGGAAAAAACTCACAAAAATCTTTGAGCATCAAACTGAAGTAGCATATCTCATCTGTTAATGAATAGGCTGTTGGATAGATGGGAGGCACAGAATTCAACTTATTTTGATTCTACAGGCATTTACTAAATACCTGCCTTGTGCAAATGTTTATATAAAATGTTAATAAATGTTTATGGATTGACTGCAAGGGCCTGGACTGGGTGCTGGGAGCTACAAAGGCAAAAATGAGAATAGTGTATGTCCTCAAGGAACTTACATTCTACTGGCGTTAACACATACAGAAGTGGTATTATTATATGGACACTTCTGAATATATATTATTTCATCACAAAGTGGCACAATTTAGAATGATTACATCATGTCATAAATAATTGAATGACTTAGAACGGTTTTCTGTTTCTGTTGGGATTACAACTTTTTTGATTTTGGTTTTTAGGGAGGGATGATGGAAGGGTTATTATTATTATCAATAAGATAATAACTAGTATTCATATACCACCTACTATGTTCTGAACACTATGTTAAGTGTTTTACAAATATTATATCCACAACAACCCTATTAGGTAGATGCTATTATTATCCCCATTTTACAGTTTAGTAAACTGAGACAGTCAGAGGTTAAATGATTTACCCAAGGTCACACAACCGGTAAGAGTCTGAGGCTAAATTTAAACTCAGATCATCCTGACTCCAGAGCCAGCATTCAATCCATTGTAGCACCTAGATATCTCTTGGACACAGTGAATCTCTTATGGCATGAGAGAAGGGAAGAAGGAGTTATTCATTCTTTTTTTTTTTTTAATTTTCCCGTAGGGCAGGATAGATTTCTATACCCCATTGCCTGCATATCTTATTTCCCAGTTGCATGTGAAAACAATTTTTAACATTTGTTAAACTTTGGGTTACAAATTTTCTCCCTCCTTCCCCACCCACCCTCATTGAGAAGGCAAGCAACTCCACACAGGTTATACATGTGTAGTCATGCAACACACTTCCGTAATAGTCATGTTGTGAAAAACTAACTATATTTCCCTTCAACCTATCCCCCCCACCCCCCCCCAGTTTATTCTATTCTCTATTTATTCTTTTAAATGTTCATAAGGACCTAAGGGTAAGGAAGAGATAATCTGTCATTCTTTTCACTTTCAAGGATGAACGAATGAATGAATGAATCAATGAATGAATGAAAGCATTTAAATGTTTACTATATGCCAGGCAATGTGCTAAACAAGGTGAATACAAATACAAAATGCAAAATAGTCCTCGCCCTCAAGGAGCTTACATTCTAATAAACAACACAAATAGGATAGTAAGAGCCAAAGAGGGGTGAAACTGTGTGGCAAGTCTACATATGCTGAGAGAAATCACTGGGCAACTGATTGACAGACATCATTCCAGGAATGACAGTATTGATTTCATTAATGATCCCTAAGTTAGAGGCAGTAAAAAGGGGGTTATGTGAGAACTCACATGTTAGCATGTCATGAAGATGGGGAGAGAACAGCATAGCAGGGTTGGGTCAGGCCAGGTATTATGAACCAATACACCAATCGAGTGCATAGTGCTACAGGGTAGAAGCTAGAGTGATGAGTCCAAGGCTACAGGTGAAAGGAGTTAGCATGACATGAAAATGACCAAAGAGCAGCTATAGCTGAATCTTTGCCAGGCTTACTGATAAATACTGACTAAGCACAACATTCTGCAGTGAGGTCCTCTAAAGAAGGAGGCTACTGTTTGTTAGAAAAGTGTTCCCACTTTTATTAACTAAGCATAATCAGGGGCCCTTGCTAAAAATTTTTGCCCTGGAGTGAAGAACTGAAAACTGCTGCTGCTATACTATGAGTAAAGCTCCATGAAGCTCTGATTGGTTCAGATGCAATCAAGTATTCCATAAGTGTCTCCACAGGGAAAGTGAAAAGATCCAGGTGAAATTGGGTGCATGAAGCTATGAAAAAATTTCCATCAGAGAGCTGCATTTTCTGGGACAGTTTTCCGGTCATACCAAACTGCAAAACTAGCCTTTTTCTCTTAGATTCTTTCAGGACCCAGTCTCAGGGGAGAGGGGAGGCATGGTGACTATATGCTGATTACAGCGGGAACTTCAAGCAAACTGGAAAGCTGCCCTCTGCTAAAGAGCAAGGAGGATAGTGTTGATGGCTCTCTCAGAATTACTCTCAATTCCATTAAGAAGATTGCCTTTCCCTCTAAATAAGCCCTAAAAGTTGAGAGACTAAGAATGTATTAGATCAAATGGGATAATGTATGTAAAATATTTCGCAAAACTGTGTTTTGCAAACCTTAGTTGTTGTTATTCAGTCTTTTTTTCAGTTGTGCCCAACTCTTCATGACTCCATTTGGGGTTTTACTGGCAAAGAGACTGGAGTGGTTTGCCATTTCCTTCTCTGGCTCATTTTACAGATGAGGAAACTGAGGAAAACAGGGTTAAGTGACTAGCCAAGCCCAGGGTCACACAACTATTAAGTGTCTGGGGTTAGATTTGAACTCAGAAAGATGAGTCTTCCTGACTCCAAACCTGGCACTCTACCCACTGGGCCACCAAGTTGCCCTCATTAGTCTTTAGTTGTTGCATATTTGTATAGAAGAACAAATTCAATGGGGTACACATTATTGGAAAGAATGCATATAATGTTACTTCTTTCCCACAGAATCATTTTCCCAGGACCTTTATGACTGAAAAACTTTACACAATTTACTCACCTTTTTTTTCTGGGAAAACTCAGGCCTAACCATATTTTAAGAACTGGCATAAACACAGAGACAGTGAAGTAAGAGAAAGAAGTGTCAATAACAAATTGGCAGAGGAGGATGAGAGGAGATAAGAGAAATTGCATCAAGAAAATACATTTTATTTTGCACCACTTAAAAAAGTAGACTGATACAGCTTTCCAAATGAACTGCAATTTCCTATACCATCCTATAAAATACATGGCATGTTCCTCTATAACCTCATCATATACAGCTGGGTGGAAAGTAGCACTAAGGGAAAAACAATTGCCAGGGGACAGAAACAAATGACTCTGTACATTAACCACACATCCTTGACTGCAATCACAATTTTACTCACTTTGGGAGTAAAAAATATACCAAAGTATACCATTCTTTTCTTTTACGCACACACACACACACACACACTATGTATCCCATTTGATGTAATGCATTTTCTCAGTCTCACTATATGTGTGTGTGTATAAATTTTTTCACAATGATGCCATGCAGACTTTCTGAAAGCCCAATTCCTGCAGTTAGGATTTGCTGGGTGTGCTGGAAATCAAAGAAGCTGGCATTACAATATATCATTTACTGCTGTGAAAGATATCACACAAAAATGTACTCTACAGCTGTCACTACTGTAATTGAAATAAGTTTCTTTTTGCTGTTAAATCCCTAGTAAATGGCACCCAACCTGCATTAGTCCCAGTGATTTTCCCTGCTGTGAT